>NC_071571.1:123548799-123663799 GCF_024509145.1 Vidua macroura | reverse complement strand
TTTCAAGTTGCGGTTTTGATTCTTCTTCCAGAACTTCAAAATTTTATAGGTTAGGACTTTTGTTTTAGGCTTTGGACCACTTGATGCTACCTATGTGCAATTGCCAGTCTGAGTTTAGAGGTTTTTTTCTGAGTATATAAACAATACTTCAAATGGATGGATATCTACCACGAGGCTATAGTGCTGTCTCTAGAGCTTCAAATGTCAATATAAACTCTTGTATTTACATCTGTATTTTGGATGAAGAACTTAAGAGACCATTTTCCCTGTTCCACTAGCACACATTTGTGTTCTGTTATGTTTGAGTTCACGCACATCTATCTATATCGAATGCTTGCCATATTTTTAAACTACTGAACTGTTAAAGCACAAGATTGCCATACTTAAAGTCTGCAATTGTAAGGGCTTAGGCATTTCAAATTTTAAATCCATTATCAATTGGACAAAGAAAATCTGATTTATCCAAAACATTTGTATAGTCTGCAGAAGTTTATATTTTACCAATATTCTAGACAGTAAATGCGTGTCTATTTGCATACTTAAAAAAAATTAGAAAGCATGCAGATTTATCAAGCATAATAAATCTCAAATACTCAGTATTTGTATTTCTTGAAAGTAAGCACCTTCAAAAAACATCATTTTCACTTCAAAGAGATGTTGAAAGTGTTGTGTCAACAGGTTCTATAATGAGATAACTTTTCCAAACACATTCAGGAAGTGGAAGACAAGAACTGTAAAAAATCCAATGAAACAACTAAATATTATTTTAAAATTACAAAATCATGCAATATAAATCTTGATTAAATTTTGATGAAAACAGTACAAATGTCACTGATGAGCTATTCACATGAAAGTTTCAAGGATGCAGCCCTTGGACGTAGAAAATACCTATTAGGTTATCAATCCATTCCCTTGTCATGGCTCTTGCATTTTTTAATGATTTATTTGGTCTAGTTTAAGTGTCTTAATTGATGAGACATTCAAAGCTTCACTAGAAAGACTGAAGAAAAAATGTCCAGACTGAGTTTTGAGTAAGTGATTTAGTTTAACAATGGAAACTACTCCAGCAAAACTTAAGGATATATTTTCATCTGTCTGTGTAAGATTTCATCAAGTCTCAGCTGAATGAGATTTGAAACAAAAAGTCATGCTGTGAAGGGGCCATAACAGTACAGACACATGCAAACTAGTAGACACACTGCAATAACATAATTCATAGTCACAGACTGTTGTATTATTTGGCAAACAAGTCCAGCTTTGCATAGCCTGTCATAAAAACGAATTGCCAACTATTTATTTTAGTGTTCCTAATTGTTGTCAGAATATGACCAAGGTCTGTGACACAGAATTTTTCAAAGTCAGCCTGGGAAAAGGGGTGTACATTTATCAATGTTTTTATTTTATTCACCAATGCAGCAGCATTCGTGAAGGTCTGTTTTTATTTAATTCTCAGGATTTTGTTGTTAATGGAAAAGCTGTCTCATAAATTAGGGAAGTGCTCAATTACAGACCTGACAAAGATTGATTTAGTTCTGTGCTTGGTCACTACTGGCAAGTGAGGGCCAGTAAACACCCAGTCAAAACTAATGGTACATCACCTTAAAGGTGATCGGGAAATAAGTAGATTTAAGAAGAAAAAATGGCTATATAAAAACATGTCTTGTGAGGCTTGGTCAGAAGATATCTGAAGTCAGTCTGAAACTTTTCATTGATTTTACTGTGTTTTGTCTCAGACACCACTTACAAAACTTCTGTTGTGTGAGGAAACAGAACGCTGTGTCCCTCTCTGGGAGGTACAGGTAGCTTTTGTCTTGCTAAAGAGGTACTTCTGGCTGGGATCTCATATCCTCGTGAAAAAGAGGGAAATAGCTTTTAAAAATCCTTTACTGAATGTGCATTGCTATTGGTAAGTCCAGTACCCTTACGTTGTTTTATACTAGCAGTTTCACCATCAGATTCAGGGTGAATATTATTGGTAGACATCTAACACTCAAGTCTCAATGATGATAATACCTGTGTGAAAAGAAAGCAAAATAATTTGAAGTAGTCATGCTTCATTGAAGGATAATTACCTTACAACAACTAGAGCTAAGGTAATAAGAAAAAGTAAGGATAAAAAGCACATCATATAAGAAGCTAAGATGGGGAAAAAAATGTCAACAAGTGTTAACAAAATACAGTGACAAAAACCCCAAGATGTTACCTCCTTTTCTAAGGCAGAGCAGGTAATACTTCTAGTTCTTCTAATTCAAGTGTGAAGGTCTGGTGAATGATTGTGTGAGCCACAAATTCACGGTAAACTATAACATATGTATGTATAGATATTGATATAGGTTACCTGACTCAGTATGTTAGGAAATTATGTAATTAATGCAACCCATACCAACAATATGATACTGTCTTTGTTTTTACACTCATGTAGTATTTTTCTCATAGAAATGCTGCCTGATTAATTTAAAAGGTAACATTAATACATTTTAATGTATATAGAAACTGTGTTTGTCCAAGATTTTTTTAAAAATATGCTTCAGAAAATGGAAAATGCATATAGAAGATGTGAGTAATGAAACTACTGAATTTATCCTCCTAACTAGTTTGGGTAAATATAGCCCTGAGGAACTGGGTTGCTGCGAAACAACAAGCTCTACAGCCTGCTGTGCCAAAAAGTCTTTGGGTGACAGTTGGCAGGTTACTCAAATGAGTGATTTTATAGGTGATAATGTATTGTATTTTCATTGGGCACCTTAATTTAAGAATATGTATTTCATTCCATGGATGTTCTGAACCCCCTGATTTAATCAGAATTAAATATGCAGACAGAGAGCTAGCTAAAAAGCTAAAATATTGTGAAAGAATCAGACAGCTGATACCTGATGTTGAACCTTAATTTCTTTGTGTTTCGATCCTTCTGATCTCTATAATACTTCTTCATCACTTCAGAAGAGTCTTCTCTAATGCATATGATGCACTTAAATACAAAAATGATGACAGATAATTAGAAGTCTGGCTTAATTAAGAGATTATTCTCTTTCTGTCCAGACAAGAATATATAAATGGGAAAATGAGTTTGTGGCTTGTGCCAAACAGAGATCCTAAAGTAACTTCTCATTGGTTAAATCCTGTTTAAGACAGACAAAAAAGACACCAAAAAAAATCAGACCAGATGTTTTTAGCCATTTAAATTATTTAGGTTCACCCATTTGAAGTGTACATAAAACTCATGTGTAACTCTAACCTTGAAAGTAACCATCTCAGCCATCATCCTCTCAGTCAAACAATTAACTGTGCTGTTGTATCATTAGAGGTGTATGGATCATTTTGCAGAAGAAATAAGTCTGTCAACCTCCTTCCCCACTGAAGTCAATATAGTTAGTCTTGATTTGCAATGATACAATGGAGAACACAAATTGGCTTTCTTACTGTAGCAACCAACCTTATTTTCAGTCTGAGTTTTCCAGCTGATACTGTTAATATTTTGTGTCTCACAATTAAAGAAAATTAAGCACAAAGTATGCATTACAACTCATGGGAACAATGAAAGCCTGATGTGCTGCAGTAAATGCAGAAAACAAGACTTTCAAGTGTTTTCTTACTATGGGAATTTGTATGATAGGCTGCTGATCTTCATGTCTAGAAAGGTGAAAATTTTAACATTCACATGAAATCAAAAGGCAAGTACAATTTTGAAAATACACTGATAGTAAGAGAAAAATAGACCAATATTGTTATGAAACATAAAGGAACAAGTTTGTAATTGCCATGAAAGTAGCTACTTGGCTTAATTTCAATCATGGGGCTACAAGAAAACTGTAGCTTTGTTTCACTGACACTTGCTGACACAAAGATGTCTCCAGCACAAAGCTCATTTTATTTCAGCTTGTAGAAGGAAGGCAGAAATATTTGGATCTCAAAACACACAAAAAAAAAAGGTTATCATATATTAACTCCATTTATCAATGAATTTTTATGTGATTAATATCTGAAAAGGTTGGGATGAGTTTTGGATGGCTTGAGTCTGGTCTCTGTAGGCATTATTCAATCCTACTCAGTGGCATGATTAAAAAAACAGATCTTCATTTGCTAAGCCTGTGGTGTAAAGAGTGAGAAAAGGTGTTAAGTTCTTGATACTTATTTCACAAAAATAATTGTAAGGACCTGTTGATATGAACATTATTTTTTTAACAGAACTTGAGCTCAAATTACAGTTATTAATACTTTTGTAGTCACTCAAAATTTAAGTACAAGAAAATATCCTAGGGTTTTTAAGTCAAATCAAACAGGTTTGTGTTTACCAGAATTTTTCTTTCTAGGTCCTAATATTTCGAATTTGTCAAGCTTATTCAAAGCAAAAAGTACAGTTACTGAAAAAATTAAAATATTATAGAGTTTATGAAAACTGATCAATGCAGAATAAAATATACTCCTTTGCAGATCATGGATACAAACCTTATTCATAACTGAAGAACTGGCCATGCTCTCCATATCGGTCAGATGCACATAGGTTTTCAGGGATAGGTTTTGTACAGAATAGAGAGGACACAAGACCATGGCATTTCAGATCAGAACTTTCAAAAATGCTGATTTGCTAAATAGAGAAATTATTTTCTCACACCTCACTTAAAATATTCCCTTTTTAATTGCAATATTTTATTTTCATGCTTCCTTTTAATTGCTACAAAGAAATAACACAATTATGATCTCCTACCACAATCAACAACAACAAAAATCATCATTGCCACCTTTCCTCCCCTTGTGTAAAAGGGAGAGCATAGGATTCTGGATAAGCAAATAGTTGCCAGATGGTCAGATAGAAACATCTGCTTGTGCTTAAACCAAACTGGTCATTCCCTACACCAAGGAAAGAATCGACTTTACATGTAGTGACATCTACATTGTTTACTTAGATGTATTTCCTGCTAGTTTTCCGTAAGAGGAAAACAGAAACATACAAAAAAATAGCCATCAGTTTCCTCTTGTCACCAAAACCTACATTTTCTCTCAGTATCAAATACAGCTTTCAAAGATTGAAAACAACAAATAAACAACAATAATTGGCAAATTGAAAAAGCGTGTGGTTTCGTTATTACACATGTTCTGTGAAATCACTCCTAAAAAAAATTAAAGTTTTATATGCTAAATTAGTGTGTGGTTGTGTGGCTTTTAAGACTTCTGTAGCTTATAGATAACATATGTATTATATAATATGGTAGTTATTAAATAAACAGTAGGTATTCCCATGAATGGTAAAGGAATAGGCTTATAAAATGTGTGCAGTGTAAATTACCAATGCATAAATATTACAGTTTTGTATAGAGTATTTAAAGACATTGTACAACTATTTTATAGGTTTAATTAAAAGTACAGAGTCGAGTAAGAAACAAATACCAATGAGAAAGAGGAATTAAGGTAAGGAAGAAAGGATATGTTCTCAGCTGACACTTAAGACATGTAGTGTGTAGAGAGGCATAAATATTGAAGATTATTCCAGGTGCTTGCAGCTGTGGAAGGAGTTCTGGCCCCAGAGGTAAAATCACCAACTATATAAAGTTCAACAAGGGAAAGTGCCAGAATCTGCACCTGGGATGGGGCAGCCCTGGATATACTGGGGAGTGAGATGCTGGAAAGCAAAGCTGCACAAGGTGAATTTGTCAGCAGTGCCCTAGCAGCCAAGAGGGCCAACCCTGTCCTGGGGGGCATCAGGCCCAGCATCACCAGCTGGGCAAGGGAGGGGATTGTCCCGCTCTGCTCTGCACTGGGGTGGCTTCACCTCAAGTGCTGGGGACAGTTTTGGGCACCACAATATAAGAAGGATACTAAGCTATTAGATAGCATCCAAAGGAGGGCTACAAAGATGGTGAAGGGCCTTGACCAAAGGAGGGCTCCCTGCTAGGATAGGTGTTGGGTTGGGAGTGTCAGCCCAGACAGAGAGAAGAACTTTGCAGAGAGAAAGAGAGTTGCACTGTGGAGGATTTTCAGATCCTGGAGCTGTGGCCATAGCATAGTTTCATGTCAAGGCTAAAATGATAGAGAAAAATGAGAATCACAAGCTTAGAAGAGACATGAAGAAGTGTGTCATTGTTTAGAAATGGCAGTCTCACTCCCCTCTCCCCACCCCTCCTGTATGAGCGATAAGAGGCAGAGATTATGGGCTGAGATTAAAAAAAAATACTAGAAACGGCAATTAGTTAAGCAAATGAACAGTAACAGCAACAATATTAATAACAACAATGTACCAAAGAGAGGGTGTTTTAACTGCAAATTGCTCACCAACCAGCCCTGACCAACCAACATGGTGCAACCCTGAGACAATGAACAAAGTGGTGTCCAGACCATCTGTTCACACTGCTATCTCAACTGCAAGCCACACCCTCCTTCCTATACCTGAGAATCCCTTCCTTCCTTCCACCCCTCCACAATGGTGCAATGCACTATGGAATAACAACCTAGACATGCCCACATGGCTCCAGGCTCCACCTCCTCACAGCTAATGCAAAAATTCACTCCTTCTCTGGCCAAAACCAGGACAAGCAGACAGATTTTAAATTTCATGGCTCCAGGCTCCACCTCCTCACAGCTAATGCAAAAAATTCACTCCTTCCCTGGCCAAAACCAGGACAAGCAGACAGATTTAAATTTCATGGTGCTCATTTTAGTAAAATCAGAAAAGAAAACACCGCTGTTGCTACCTTGACAAAATTTGATCAAAGTAGATAAGACACAAACATTCACAGATTGCTTCCATGTGTAAATGTAACAATATTTATACTGCTGGTACTCAGGACAGAAGTGTGACAACTTATTCACAAAGTTATGAATGCACACTGAACACACCTCTGGTAGTAACAATTCAGTTCATCCTTTAGTGTGCATCTTTTCTTCTCTAAAGTTTAAATTCAATATCTATATAAGACTTGGATATACTTATTTTACTCTAATATTTATAACATTACATCCTGTAATGATATGCAAATGGCAGTCAGTACCTGAGTCTATCATGTAGAATATTAGAGAGACTAAATTTTGTTTTAATGGAAAGGCAATTAAAATCAGATTGTTTTCCAGAAAATGCAGTATTTGAAGAATTCACTTCATGGTTAAAAATGTACAAAGATGCATAGTGAATTCTTTCACATCGATGGCAGAGTGCAAATGTTTAATATAGGGCATGGAACTTTCACAGGTAAAGAAAGCTTTAGTAATCCTAAATCATCATTTCTGTCCCTCTGTGCAATTTTTGCATTGAATCTTCCCTGATTTGATGACAAAAACCCCATAAACACCATATTACACTTATGAACTTTAATAAACACTAAGAATATAGATTGATTCTGTCATTGTATCAAAAAGGGGCACCAAAAAGGACTGCCTATTTTACCCCAGCGGGCAACTAAGCCCCACACATCCACTTTTGCTCACTCTCTCCAGTAAGATGGTGGAAAGAATTAGAAGAGTAAAATTTTAAAAAACTTGTAGGTTGAGATAAAGACACTTTAATAAGTAATGCAAAAACTGCATGTGCAAGACCCAAAATGTAAAGTATCTTAAATTAGGAGAATGATAGAGAGCAAATTAATTCTAGTAATTGAAAGAGACAGAAAAATATTTTACTCAGCAAAAAGATTTTAAGAATCACAAGTCTTTCTTGCATCCTTTTGTGTCATTCATGTGGAACTTATTTCTGTTTTGACTGATGCCAGTCTACCTACTCAGTGCAATTATTTACAGACATGGTTCAAATAAATTATAAACTTGGTCTAAATATTCTAAACATGATAATTAACATATTATAGACAGACAATAACTGAAAGAAGAGTAGATCTTTAGGATGTGCCAAATTACCCTCCATTAGTTCAGTTATTGAACTACAGATACCTGCTGCCTCATTTGCTGGCAGTTTTGGTTTTTTGCCTTTTGTATTGGCTGCTATCTATTGGATAGTTCATTCTGAATTTAAGAAATCATTATTCCCTCCAGGCATCAGTCTATATTTTGTACCTGATTCTTCAAAGTAGATACTCAGCTGCTGCTGACAAGTCAAAGTGGATAGCTGGTATTTTTCTAATATTTTAAAGCTCTACTGCTGCATAAGTGGGTATCATAAACCCCAATTAATTAATTTAAAACTCTCAGGTTTAATGTTGAGTTGGACAGATTGGTGTGATTCGAAAAAAAGAGGTAGGTAATTATAAATATAACTTTGGTCATTCTGTGTTAGTACTGAGCAGCTCTGAACTGCAGTCAATTGCAAAACATGAGTTTCCACCCAATAGCAACCAAGAATAGCATGGTGTCCTCATTAAGCTGACTTTAAGGGTTGCATCTCTTCCAATGTGTTGAACTACATTTACTAATATTTTATTAGCTTTGATTGCAATTAAAATAATTAATTCAATAAAACAACTATTTCATAACATTTTTCCAGTGTAATTGAGAACAGCACATGAAGTTTGAGCTGTAAAAACTGAGCTATGATTTATGTATTTTGTTCACTGAAATAAATTTGTATTTTACAAGTGTTAATCACATCAGATTTTGCACAGTTTATATAATCAGAGAATGCATAGACATGCAAGACCTGTGTTGTTTTCCCAAACAACATGTTAACACAGCCTTCACAAACTTTAAAGCCAATAAAACATGCTTATGAAATTATTCTTCATGATAGTGCAATCAAAGTTACAAGATAATACAGTGTTCATTCTTTAGATTTAAGTTTCCTCTGACAACAAATTATGCTGGAATAAATTCCAGTTGCATCAAAGGAGTACTGAACAAGTGTGAGAGAAGAATAAGATCTTTTTAACCTAATTTTGTTTTCTAATTGATCAATATGTCAAATTTCATACCTAAAAGGAAACTTTGTTTCCTTGATGTTCATTCTTTTGCAATAGTATTTTGTGTCATCATTGTGTGCATGCACCAGAATAGTGTAATTTGCTTCCATTAGCTTTCAGAAACCATTGTAATTTAAATTCTAAAGGAAAAAAAATGCCTTATCCATTCACATAAAAACCCCAATGTCTGTTCATGACAACAAAATTTCAGAATGACTTGATATATTGTCCTGAATAATTAAGCATATTTTATATGGGAACTCAGCAAGGATTTAGATAGTTTTGATCTTCTCATTTTTCCCTTAATGGACTTCTTCCTAGAAAATCTGCATCAGGTAATTCCAGGAAAATGCCTTTCTTTCTGATCTACATCACCAAAAGTTCCAGGGATGAACTTTCACACTCTGAATCGCCACAAGATGTTTTTCATTTTACTTAAGCAATTTTCTTCAACCTTGAGATCTGAAAGGCATTTTTTTTCTCCTAAGTTTCATTTTTGTTCTAATTTCACATTTTTCATTATGTTAACATATTCTTTTTTCTTTTCCTTTTATCCCTCCTGACTTTTATCCTTCACTGGTAAGTTACTGATTAATTTTATTCCCAATTGTCTGCTCTCCTCCCAGCATTCTGCCTTGACCCACAGGTTTTAGTTTATAATGTACTATATTTACTTTATGCCCCTCTAATGACTTCCTACATTGTATGTTTGCATTCCTGGTAGAAACTCTAATGCATTACCTGAAACTTTGGCATTGTTCAAGATTTTCTAACTTACTCTTAGCTAATTTTTCTAAGAATAATAATGATAATAATAAGTAAATTAAAAAAAGGAAAGGTTTTCCTCCTTGCAATCCATGAGTTTATTATGTGAAATCCTGATAAATATGGGAAGGTGAGACTTTGTGCAGGTTTTGAATGGGATGGAGTTAGTTTTCTTTGTGTCAGCCAATATGACGCTGTTTTAGTTTAGTGACCAAAATAGTGGATAGGTTGGATAGTAGGAAAAAGTTTTTATGGCAAGAATGATAAAGTACTGGAATTGCCTGCCTAGGGAGGTGAGTGAGTCACCATCCCTGGATGTGTTTAAAAAAAGATTGGATGTGGCACTCAGTGCCATGGTTTAGTTGAGGGGTTAGGCCATGGGTTGGACTTAAAGATCTTGACAGTTCTTCCAACCTAATGATTCTGTGATTCTGTGATAGCATCGGATTGTTTTAGCTAATCTGGAGCAGTACTTTTCTGTTTTTCATGGTGCCCTGACAGCAAGTAGGCTGAGGGCACCCAAGGATTTGGGGGGCACAGCTGTGACAGCTGAGCCCAACTGACCAAAAGGATGTCCCACACCATATGGGATCCCATCTGTGTGAACCTACCCTTACAGGTAACCAAGGCAACCATGAAACCACAGCAAAAATGCAAAGAGTAGATTTATTTCATTCCCTCACTTGTAACACCGGGTGGCACAGACACATGAAGACACAGGCTTTGTTTGGTTCAGCTCATCCTGGCCAGCAGCAGGGTAGGGGGCTTCCCGCCTGCCTCACTGTGACAAAAGCCTTTGGACATGTCTGCAAGAGCATGTTACCCCTCAAAACAGGCAGAGCATGAGCAACACTACACATAATAAATGGAGCTTTCTCACAACAACCTTCTTAGCATTCCCAGCTGCAAGTTCACTTTGAACCAAACTATTCCCTCCTCTTTGCCAAATCTTCTGGTTTTAACTCTTTCCTCCCTACACCATCCTATGTAACAATAATAGTTGAAGGAAAGTGGAGGAAGTGAGTTGTGGAGGAATGCTGTTGTGGAGGAAGTTGTTGAGGAGGAATATGTTGTGAGCTATGACCTCTGTCTTTCTAAGTAACTATTGCATATGGTGATCTCTGTTTTCCAAAAATGGCTAAACATTTGCCCACTAATAGGAAGTAGTGAATGAATTCCTGATTTTGCTTTGCTTACGTGTACAGGTTTGCTTCATCTGTTAAACTGCCTTTATCTCAATCCACAACTTTTCTTCTTGTGGACTTCCAATTGTCTCACTCATTCCACTGGGGGAGAGTGACTGTCAGGATTGCTGTGTACTGGGGTTAAGTCACAACAGGAAGTTGAAGGAGAGGCAGTCTACCACCTTTACCTCCTTGATTAATATGCTTATAAGATAATTTTTATCATGGATATGGATTTTCTATGTGAATTGGAGACCACGAAATATATTTAAGACAAGGGATTGGTGACTTATTTTTAAATTGATTTTAAGATAATATAGGCAAAATGAAGGCTTAAGAAAGAAGCTGAGAACCTGTAGAAACTTGGAATTAGGAATCACTGCTTGCTTTTTTGTGACCAGGAGAACACAGGAACAGTTCAAGACACTACCGAGACTGGCATCCTGCACAATCATTACAGATGTTTACAGGTGTTTCTGCTGATTCTGTACAAGTTCTTTAGTGAAAGGCTACATAAGACAGAATTTAAGGTAGGGGAAGAAAAGGTAAATGTAGTCTCAAAGGAAAAACGAATACATTTCAATCCTTTATGAGATATCAGTGGTGTTAAATTATTAATATGATGAAAGGCTAAGGAGCATCTGTTTCTGCCTACGGTCCGTGGTCCAATAGACTCTGATTCAATGGTGATCTTCCAGTTTACTTCACTTGCCTTAGACCTGCTTTGTGCACTACAGCTACATCATTCACAATAGTCTCCAATGACAAAAATAAAGTAGTTTCTCACAATGCACTTTAGATTAAGGCTCAAGTCTATTTCCACTACAGTGAACAAGTGTTAGATGCACAGTTTCTATTAACAACAGAGAGAAATCTGTGCCTAATTCCCACATGCATCCTTAAGTGCTTGCCTGTTTGCTGTGGTTTTTAAACTCAACTATTTCTTGAGGTAGGTACACAAAAGAGGAAATAAACCAAATACAAAACCCCCTCCTAAATGTTTTTTTTTTCTCTATCACTAAGAGATATAATTTTTATATCAATGTTGATTGATATAAAACAACAACATTGATATAAAAATTATATCAATCAACATTGCCCAGACTTTATACAAACTGACATTGGTTTCAGGAATAAGAACTATGTTTTCTCCCATTTCATGTTTTAAAAAATGCAAAAATAAGGATTCTATTGAAGATAAGTCAATTGCACAACTTTTTTCTCACAACTTTCTGAGCAGTATTGAAGTGATAGAATAATTTATGATTACTGAACTAGTTACCACAATTTTTGAATTAACTGCAGAAGCCACCACTCTCAATGCTCATCTCGTGAAAAATATTCTAGATGGATATGAATCCTCCCATGGTAGTTTAGGAAAGTATAAAATGACATAATCAAATATCCTGATCTAGTGAACCTTCTATTAGTTTAACAACCAACCTACACAGAATTTAACAAAATGCTCATGTCCATTTAACAAACCACTTACACACTGGTCTAGTTTTAAATCAATGGCTATATCTATCCTATCTGAAAGGATGATCTTCAAGCAATTGAATATTGTCAAAAGCACAGAAACATTTTTTTCTGCTTGTGTCTTTCTTGTTTTTATCCTGTGCCTGGGCATTCCTGTATGCTCAGAGACTCAGGACTTTCTGGCTGCACAGGTTACAGACCGCTCTCCTTGCTACTTAGTGGAGGTTGGTAGGAGGATGAGCATTTTTTGGAGGACATCTGAACATGTCTATGCTGGTGAACTGAACAGGGTTAGGCTGTGGATCCAAGCAGTAGTAAATGAGTGTCCTTATTTTTTAACATTGGGATGGTCCCTGGAATGATTTTATTCTGCTACAAGTAGTTCTCTCACAGGTATTACCCAACCATAGTTTGTCTAGTTTGGATGTTCCCAATTGTCCCCAACAGGCAGTACTGATAAATCTAATAGGCTTATGGAAGGGAAGAGAAAATCATGGAAGCCCCCTGTTTAGAGAGAGTCACGCTAATAAACATAGTCGTCCAGGAATTAATACCAGAACAGTCATATTAAACATAATAAATGCTTATAAAAACCAAACCAAATGTCTATCTAATAGTTTTTTTGTTTTTTGGTTTTTTTTTTTTTTTGAAAGGGAAGAATTACTGTCTGAACATGGGTTTTTCTTGTAATTTTGTTTGAAATAATAGGTCTCGCAGTATTTGCACAAGTGTAAGAAGCTTCTACAGCTACTTTCTTTGCAGCTGCTATTCTCTGCTTTAAAATGCTATGCTTTTTTTAGGGGGAGGTGACTTGTTCAATGAATTCTTTCAACAGATGTTTTCTCATTCTTTTTGGACTCTCTTTCCTCCGCCCTCTTTCACGTCATCTTCTGCTTCCAGGCACTTCTGGCGCTGCATGAACTTGACTTAAGCTGTTTGCCTGTCCTGCTGGTGCCATTTGCCATTTCCTTTTCAAAGGGCTATTGCTATTACGGCTCTATTCTACGCAGGGAGTGTGAAACCTTTGAAACTGATGCAGCTTCATTGCAGAGAGTATCAGAAGGAAGTAACATTAAAAGAAAATCACTTCATACCTGTTTAACTGCTATAGGGTTTAACAAATTTTAAACAAATGAGAAGTAGATAGATGTTTCTAAATGCTTACTACTTGGCTGCAGAACCATATTGATTTCAAAGGCATTTTCTCCCTGCACAGAATAGAGGGGCAGCAAAAACTGTTCTTTGAAGAGAAAATGCCACCATCAGGAAAGGAAGACAGCTCAGGCAGCTCAAAGAGTCCCAAAAGTGTTAGGGATCCACGGAGGACATCTAAAGGGGAAAGTCCAGGCTGTGAGCAGCCTGAGGAATTAGTTTAAAAGAACCCCTTTTCCCCACAGAAATCCTTCAGATGAAGCAGCAACTGTTGGATTCTTTCACGGCTAACATAGAGGGATCAAGCTCAAACAGTTCTGTGAGTCCTGCAAAACAGCAGACGATAACTAAAAGGTCTAAGTAAAGAGCAGGTCATACATTAAGGCATTTTCCTCTCCTGGCATGTAAAGTGAAGGGGGGGAGGGAAAGCAGAAAAATTAATAATAAGTCATAAGTAAGACTCGAGTTTGAACAACCACATTCTTTCTAACTACATGTAGCTCGTAGCTTTAATTAGATAATAGTGTTTTTCTTTTACTATTAAAAAGCTGCTACCTTTTACTTCAGAGGTGACTACATTTCAGTGGGGGTGAAGGATAAGCCGTTTGTACTTTGTTGTGTCATGCCTCCGAGCACCATATAAAGAAAATGACTATTGTACATGCTTTGTAGCTTGTAAAATCCTTTGAAAAAAAATGTGGACTATAAACATTATATAAAAAAGGATGACTTATGAAGAACTATATATTCTTGATAAGTATGTGTTTATTGGCAGATAATTAAAAGGAGTCATCAGATCAGGGAAAAGCTTTTATCCCAAGAATTTTATAACCATATTTAGGTCATTAGTTTGTGAGGTATTTGGATGATTAAAGATTGAGATATACTAATGAAAATAAAGACTTTACTTGATTTCTGCATTAACAGTATGCAAAAGGTGTATAAACAAAGATAATAGCAAGGAAGTAGTTTCTCTGTCAATATAACCTTTTTCATCTAAAAAAAGATACTTAACTGAAGGATGTGTCTCAGCAGGAAAACAAGGGTTATTTAGCTATAACTTTGAAATGTATTTTCAACAGCTATATTCACACTGTATGTGTAGAGGAGATACTTTGGGGGCAAGTAGCTGGTCTGATGAGGCCTGTTAGAAGGACTTGCATGTACATCAGCTGCAGAGCTTCTTTATTAAAGTAGTGTGAATATATATATGAGAACAATTTGATTGCCCTTCATGCAATTTCTGTCAGTTACACTCACCTGTTCATAGCTCGAACTAGAGCATCAGCCAATCGTCTTTTGAACACAGACTCTTTTTTCTTGTCAGCTGCTAGAAGCATTCAGAAACTAGAAGGTAGGAATAATGGCTTGTGAGGGGAGTTTTAGGCAAACAAGTTAGAAGTAAACCTTTTTGACCCCTAAAGCAGTTGCCTGTTTACTCCTTCCAAATCTACATGATCCCAAGCAATGCTCCTTACAGAACACCATCTAGTTAGAGTCACTGACAGATGAATCAAACCTGAGGGACAATCCCCCTTTCCCCATTTGAATAAGCATCCCATTTGTTAGCTCGATACCCCTGGCATTTTAAACCATAACACTGCAGCAACAGCAAGTACGAACTGAGTTCTATATAAATACTTGAAAGGCTCAAGCATGAAGATATTTGTTGGTTAGATTCCTGGTTTCTTAGGTAAAGTGGCCTGAAATCAAAGCAGTAATTTTTCCAATGTACCCTTATAAAGCTGGCTATGCAAAGAGAAGGACTCTAAGTTTAGATCACTAAGCATACAACCTAAATGCAGATGAAGGGTGATGAACAGCCAATGGCCTCTTTTAATCCATACACAAAAAATATGCACGCTGAAAATTAAAGGTGGAGAAAATGGTTTCAAATTTGAGGACATGAGACTGAGCTATTTCAGGGCAAATTGGTCTCTGGAATAAAGATAAATTCTCTTACTACTTGTCACAGTTTGACACTGGCACAGTGCCAGTGCCCCCATGAAAATACACCTTTCCAACATAAATGCTGTGAGACGTTATCAGGAACAGAGCAGAGCAGGCCCAAGCTTAATAACAAAGGAAAAAAAAAAAAACTTTATTAAACTACTACTACTATAAAAGACACACACACTAAATCCAGGATGAAGACCCTCTAAAACACTCCTCCTCCCACCCAATTTCCAAAACAACCACCATGAAACATCACCCAGGATTCCTGATCAAGTTGCCACCCTTCAGATAATCAATACTCAGTCCATCCATGGAGAGAGGAGTCTCTGTTGCACCATAGACCCCCAGGAAACACAGTTGCCACCTCCTGTGTTTCCATGTCACACATGGCAACCTCCCGGAGAAAATCTGCCAGTGTGACACTCTCCTTTCCATGTACAGTGCTCTCACCACCATGCATGGACAAGACTGCTCATAGGGCTCTTTTAAGGATGCTTTGCCACAGACTAAAAGAGACAACAGTTCAGCTTCTCATCTTGGGACTACAGTCCCCCCCATTTTACCCTGGGGCTGAGGGTCCAAGAACAGAGATCATCTTCTTCCTGAAGACAGAGGGCATCACCACACCCTCCTCAGCTTTTCTCTGTTCTCTCCATTCCTGTGCTGGTGGTTGCTGAAGCAGGTCTCTTTGGTTCACGATTGCATCCCCCTAAATCTGCAGTCTCTGTTGCAGGAGAATTTGGTTCAGTCCATGGCTAACAAGAAAAGTCCAGCCAAAAGCTACTCCATAATTTCTTCCCATCTAACAATTTCTTCTTCTAACATCTCAGGCCCCGGACTGTCTCTCTTCTACTTGAAATCAAGGAGGAGTAATATTTTACAAAGCCTTCATTTCCCAGAAAAGGGTTAAAAGTCTCGGACTCCCCGGACAGCTGAAATATCTGCCCAGAACTCCCAACTCCCACACTGGGCATCTTCCCCCTGCTTCTCCTTCTCCTCTGCTGGCAAATTTCCAGGTGCTGTCAGGCTCTCTGTCTCTTTCCCTTTGTGGGGGGGGGAGGAACAAAGGCATCTCCGTCTCTCTCCACCCTTCCATCTGCAGGAGCTGGCTCGGTTCCAGACCTTCAAACCTCTCGGCCTACCTCTCCCAGGCCTCATAGCTTCCCCTCCCCACGCAGCCTGTGTCTGGGCAGGGGAGGTCTGCACTGCACTCTCTGAGGACCGGAACCAAAGAGACAGTTCCCCTAGGAGTTCTTGCTTTTAACCTCCTGTGTTCTCAAAGGCGTGTCCTTACCTTCAGTGGTCACTCCAGGTGCCAATATCCACCAAACATGAAGTAAGTTTAAACAGAACCCATAGAATCATAGAGTCACAGACTCATTGAACGGTCTAGGTTGGAGGGGGCCTTAAAAAACATCTCATTCCAGCCCTCCTGCCATGGGCAGGAACACCTTCCACTTGACCAGGTTTCTCAGTGCTCCATGCAACCCGGCCTTGAATACTTCCAGGTATGGTGCATCCGCAGCTTCTCTGGGCAACTTGTTCCAGTGCCTCACGACCTCACAGGAAGAAAATTCTTCCTAATACTTAATGCAAACTGCTCTTTGAGTTTAAAGCCATTAAAGCCATTGTCCGGTCACTATCTGCTTTTGTAAATAGTCTCTCTCCATCTTTCTTGTAGGTTCCCTTCAGGTACTGGAAGCCAACAATTAGGTCACCCTGAAGACTTCTCTTCTCCAGACTGAATAATCCCAATTCTCTTAACTTTTTGTCATAGGAAAACTATGGCTGTAGGAAGTGTAGGAACTTAAACAGACAAAACAATTGATTTTCTCACTTGCTGGAAAATATAATCCATTTGACTGAATCTTTTGTGATGTTAGACTGTCAGAAATTATATAAGAAACTATCCAACTTAGGATCCCTCCACCATCCACAGGAGGAAGTGGAAGAAATTGACAGGTGATGTATTTGACCCAAGAAAGTCTAGAAATAGTGATGTAGTCTTGCACTGCAAGACTCTCAAGATTTTAAACGTAACTCTCTCATTCATTTTGGACACAGGACCTAGAGTTGCCACATGCCAGTCTTTCCATTTCCTGCACGACTTCAGACACAGAAGAAACTTGAAACTGGAATTTATCAATTGTTCTGACAAAAAAATCAAGAATACACATTTCTTTTTGAATTCAATGGAAAAAAAATTATCACCCAGGGCATCCCATTCCCTGAATGTATCTTTTAAGACATTATCCCATGTTTTGTTTTCTTAAAATGTCTGGATTTAATGCATTTTGGGGTATGGGCAGACAAACAGTGTGAAGTTGTTTCTATGAAGTCTATCAATAGAGTGACCATGTCCTTGCAATGTGGATGAGTTTCCATTCCGTCTTAAAATTCCATATGCAATATATTAATGTTATCATCTGCTATTGTCTGCATATGATGATGCCAATGCAAACATAAAATGCAGACTCATGAATTTGTGGCTGAGGGAGGGAAATTGTTGTCCATTTAACAAGATTCAACATCATGTCTCAGAATATGGTTGTATGTGCATTTTAAAAGAATGCTATACTCAGGATTGGATATTAAACTAGTGGGATTCAGTAAAGGTAAATCATGCTTGCCCAAACAGAGTTCCCTCTATGATGAACCAACTACCGGGCTGGATGAGGGGATAGCAGTGAGTATTTTCTACCATAACTTCAGCAAGGCTCTTTGCACTGCCGTGCACAACATCCTCACAGGCAAACTCAGAAACTGCAGACTTGAGTGAACAGTGAGGTGTGTTGAGACCTGGCTGAACAGCAGATCTCCGACGGTTGTAATCAGGGGCACAGGGTCTAGTTAGAAGCTTTTGCAAGTCGTGTCCTTGGAAGTTTAATAATGGGCCCAATATTTTTTAACTTCAGTGACCTGGATGAAGGGGCAGATGTCTCCTCAGGAGCTTCATTGTTGACACAATGACTACTCTTCATTGTTGACACAAAGCTGGGAGCAGTGGGCAATAGCCCAGAAAGCTGTGTAGCCCTTCAGAAGGACCTGGACAGGGTGGAGAGATGGGCAGAGAAGAACCATCTGAAACTCAACAAAGGCAAATGCATGGTCCTGCACCTGGGAAGGAAAAGCCCCAGGCACCAGTACAGGCTGGGCACTGACCTGCTGGAAAGAAACTCTGCAGAGCAGGACCAAGAGTCCTGGTGGATAACAAGTTGTTCATGAGCCAGGAGTGTGTCCTTGTGGCCAGGAAGGCCAATGGTGTCCTGGTGTGCATTAGGAAAAGCATTGCCTGGAGATCAAGGGAGATGATCCTGCCCCACTACTCAGTACTGGTGAGATCACATTGGGAGTGCTGGGAGTCCACCTGTGGGCTCCAAGAGAGACATGGAGCTCCTTGAGTGAGTCCAGCAGACAGTGAGTGACAAAGGTGATTAAGGGACTGGAGCATGTCTCTTAGTGAGGATGGGCTGAGGGAGCTGGGCCTGTTCAGCCTGGAGAAGAGATGACTGAGAGGGGACCTTACCAATGTCTGTCAGGGATGGTGTCAAGAGGACGGAGCCAGGCTCTGCTCAATGGTGCCAAGTCATAGGATGAGAAGCAACGGGCCAGGAAGCGATGCCCAGGAAGTTGCACCTGAATATGAGGAAGGAACTTTTTTGCTGTGTGGATAACCGAGCAGTAGAGCAGGTTGCCCAGAGAAACTATGGAGTCACCCACACTGAAGATATTCAAGAACCATCTGGACACAATCCTGTGCAATGTGCCCTTGGATGACCCTGCTTGAGCAGCGACCAGATAGCCCACTGTGGCTCTTTCCAACTGTACCCATTCTATGATTTTGTGATCATCAATTATCCAGATTGGATAGCCCAGATTGGTTAAGCCCTCAAAGCTTCTTAGATCTTGAGATGTTGCGGGGTTTTCCAACTGTACCCATTCTATGATTTTGTGATCATCAATTATCCAGATTGGATAGCCCAGATTGGTTAAGCCCTCAAAGCTTCTTAGATCTTGAGATGTTGCGGGGTTTTGTTAGCCTTTTTTTTTTTCCTTGGAACAACCAATCATGGAACAACCAATGCAGAATGTTGTTCCTTGAGATGAACAGAGATGCACATCCAAATACTTTTTCAGCATGGTTTGATAGAAAGCACAGCTAAAGCAACACCAGAAAAATTTGGAGGTTGTAACTAGAATTTTGGTTAGTGCAGGTTTATTATAATTGCATCTATTCACCACTTATCAAAGTGCTATTTCATGTGGAAGCATGACAATTTGTTCATTAAAAGATACAGAGCAGGAAAAGATGCTGGTAATGAATGAAAGGCAATACTTCTCAGTGCCTTTTCAATGGACCTTTCATGTAGACCTTTTTCAGTGCTGATGAAAAGGGTGACAATGACCCTGAACCAGAAGGGTTTTTTCATACAGAATATTTTTCCTTTAATTAGTATGAAAAGGTAAGAAAGCTGAAGGAAATTAGTCCACACAGGGTACTGATCATACTTTGCCTTCTTTTGTTGGTCCAGTGAATGATTTACATTGATTGCAAAGTTGCAATTTAATGACTGCAACACTTCATCACTGAATAGATTTTTTTACCATCAGATAGGACATTTTCAGTTGTGCGTTGCACCTCTTTTGGGAAACAAAGCATTGAAACCATGATTACCTCTGTAACACAACAACGGTGAATGAAATACTAGCATCCATTCTACAGTATCAAATGGGGTTCAAAATACAATTCTTGTATTCTGAAACACTTTTTCAGCTATTAATACCTCAAAATATTTGCAAAACTCTCCAGATAACTTAGAAGATGAGAAGAATTGGTCAAGTATATCTTGACAAATGAACAAGATAAAATTGGGATATAATTTCTTTCTGAAAGAGCTATTGTGCCTGTAGTTTCTAAAGACTAGCAGAGGACTTTTTGTGTTTTCCTTGCTATCCGTTTCCTTAGCTAGAGCTGTCACAAGTTATGACAGATCTGAGTATCCAGATATAAATTAGGATTTCTTTCACAGCCTAGAATTTCCTTCAAACATGCCTGAATGATGATCCAGATGAAGAAAACTTGGGAAAAAAACATGGCTGTCAAGGTCTTCTTAAGTTAATGACTATAAGAAAAGCATGACAAGAACTCAAAAGCCAGTTGGGCAGGAAGAAAATCCTGAACACACATGCTTTAGTCAGACTATTCTATGCATAAGATTCAAACAGACTAATGTCAAAATCTGTTCTCTTGGCTGCACATTCCAAAGATTCAAAGTGGTTATTTTCAGGGAATTTCCAGGAATACCATGGTGAAAATAATTAGCACTTTTCATAGAGCTTGCTCTTTCCTACAGATTTTCCAGGGTAAAAGCTGGAAGCAGGCCCTCTGCTGTGCCTCTCCATTTGCTGTGAGAGACTAAGAAGTCTTGGAATAAATGGAGTGAAAAGGGTATGGAAGTTTACCTTTGGTACCATATAACACCACTAGTAAACCTTTGAAATTTCATATAAGTTGCTCACATGGGTAAATACTGGAATTTTTTTTTCTTTTTTTAAAGTCAGAAAAGCTAATGAGCATTTATTCCTTCTCATTCAAATGATTGATAACAACAGAGATGTAGGTCTATTTGTAAGCCCAGACATCTCCACATGATGCACAGAACCTTTGTTTTGATTTTTTGCTTTGTTTGTTTGTTTGTTTGATTTGGACTGTTTTGTTTATTTGAATTTTTCACTTTGGGAAAACCACATAAGGCAGGAGAGCCCATAGCTTTCTGCCAACCACAGGATGTCAGTCTGCAAGGGAAAAGAAACTAAAACACAACAATGTGTAAGAAACTGTTCACTAGAGAAAAGGCAGAATTTCCCCTAAAACTTGTATAGAGGAATTTCATTTGAAAAAATGCCTTATGCAAAGTAAAATGAGCCAGTCAAAAACATACTCTGAACTTTGTAAGCTGGAATGTGAGCAATTGCTCTTAGAAAGAAAGTTGAAATAAGCAGGAAAGACTTTAAAAGAGCTCAAAATGCTGCTCATAGAATGAGGCCTGAAAGAAGCTGTTGAGGCAAAGTTACCCTCAGGCAATCAGCCCCAACCTGACATAGACACAAGCAAATTAGTTGCACAAGTAATGTTAACTGAGCTCATTCTACAGGAGAAACAGATGTATTCCAAGATGGAAAAACACAAGCTAGAAACAGCAAAGAGGAGGTAGGACACAGACTGGGTGGCAGGGAGAGATGCTGATGCTGCTCATAAAGCTTCAACAGCAAAATCTTGGGGCAGTTTGTACAGGTGGGGCAGCCACAGGCAGACAAAAGTCTGAGACTATGCACAAACAAGGCAAGAGTTCAAGACTTATTTCTCAATCCCCTCTCCATGGAGACCTGTTTCAGTACAACAGGTCTGTGCTGAGAAGAAGGAAGCTCTTATAGCAAAGGACTTGGTTTAATATGCCGGACTGTGTCAGAGTGCATATGGTCATGTACATGGGTAACTAAAGGGGTGAATAGGTTATTAAGTTTTTGTACAATGCCTGAGATGAAATTTTTCTTATCTTTAGCTTTAATATTATCAGGTTTGCAAAACATATTTTGAAAGCCTTTACATTATTTCCTATACCAATACTTCTTTAGGGAAAAAAAAAAAAAATTAAAATGGAGCTCCTGATATAATAACAGAAAAAATAAAAAAGAGCAAAATATTTTAATAATTTTATTTGTGGAAACAAAAATCTTTAATTCTTTGATTTAATCCTTATATTTACCACACAAATAGGGATGAGGAAAACAAAGTAAAAGTATGAAGATGTGTTGCAAACAATAGGGTAATACACATTTCTTGTTTTTTGAAACAAGAAATAAGTAACTTAACACTTATGTTGAAAAATATGCTTCAAAAATATGTTTACAGTTTTTGTTTGCAACTCATGCTATAAAATAGGCCCATATGTAATTAGCTTGCATTTTTGTGAGGCTATATTTTAGCATGCAAAAAATAATTTTCAAATAAAACCACTGTCTGAAGTGACATACAGTGAAATTCTCCTTAAACTTGCTTAACTTATGAACTCTACATACGTGTGGTTTGTCAGCTGCTTTATATATGGCTAGGGGGCTTTCAGTGCTATGAACATACAGTAAGTTCTTGTATTTTACTGCATTTAATGTAGCACTGCTCTTGTACCAAAGCTATTAAGCCCCTTGATCTTACAATCTCCTGCTGCTGCAACAACTTAGCAGTACGTTTCAATACTAAGGAGGCATATCGCTCATCTCCTTCGGGGTCTCCAGAACTCCTGCTACGTTGATGAGTATAGAGACTTAACGTTGTCATAAGTATCCAGTGTGGACAAATGTAACCATTTAATTAGCTGTGCAGTCCAGAATGCATTGCAGTCAGATATCTAGGGTTTTAAGGGTTCTATGTTACCTTTGTGGCTTAATAGAAACCCTCTCAATACAAAATGTCAGGTGCCGTATAACTTTTTATCTTCTTCTGTAACTGGTAACATGTTTTCTCATAAAGTTCAGTTTAAGAGATCTGCTTTGCTCCATTTTGGTTTCTCTGATGTTATTTGCACATATCTATAGGGATGCCACTGCCATTGTTCCAAACTTACTTTGTAGATATATCATAACTAGCAAAAGTTAGGGTCCACTTATAGACTCATGCGCTTTCTTCTATGCTTTCTTCATGGTTGATATATGCTCCCAGAGAATTCATGCTGCTGGGAAACAGTAAAAGAGGAAAGTTTTCCTTGGAGTGTTTATATATTCAATCTTTATCATGCCTGAGTGAGATTCACTAGACCACCTACAGCTAACCTACAGATGTGCACAGCTCATTTAGCTGGTTTGCGTATGTAATTTCTAGAGAGGACATGCACTTCTGCAGTGTGATTCACCAAATCATTCCCTAAAAGTCCATTTTCTCCTCCACTGGTGACACAGAGAAGCTGGGGAGATTAGCTCAGATGCAGACACCGAAGCCCTGGCTATCTACAGTCAAGGTGTCTAGCAGCTACAGGGATGACTCCAACCCACATGAGGTATGACCATACTGTTACAAGGCAAGGACAATCTGAAACTGGGCTCCACATACCACATCAGCCCTCATTATTTGAGATATCAGGGCTGAGGAAAGAAGCCTCAAGGTCTCTTGTAACTAACTACACCCAGTGTTTGCAAGCCCAATGCACTACTGCTGGGCAGGAGGACAGAGTGCATAATTTAGGCTGAGTGCCAGACACCCAACCTATGCATGTCAAATTCAACAAAAAGAATAAAAGAGTTTAAAAAACCCTCTGAATTTTGCTTCAGAATTTTCTTCAACCCCCTGGTGGGGGACTCACATCAGAAAAGACCAGATGTGAGATGGGTTTGGGCATGAAACATCAGGGGAAAAAAAATGTCAAAATGTCCTATTCAAAGATACAGCAAAATCAACTGAGATTAGGGATTTGAAAATAATAAAAGATGGATTCTTCCTTACTTTTAACGCCTTTTTCAGCCAAAATCATGACCTCTTATATGTAGAGAGAGACAATCATATTTAGTGCTGCTTAGGAAATATTTTTGTTTAAGAATAGAGATTGCAGGCTATGCAATGCAGGCTATGCAATGCTCCAAACATAATGTCCTCTAATGAGTATAATGTCAGGTATTCATATGCATATTCATATCTCCTTCTAGCAGGTATCCAGCATGGATAAAAACTTTTTATGCCATAATACAGATCTTGGAGATTCTCCAGTTAAATGATGGAGTAGTTTGGGTTTGGAGCAAAAATCTTGCACACCCTTGCTACTTAGGATTTGTGAATTCCATATGGTCACATTATGCATAACTGTGCAGTGGCAGGAAGTGGAACAATTCACCACCAAGTCCTTTGCAGGCACAGAATGGTTCCTTTCTTGAAGCAATTAATGCAATTTTCTCTGCTAAGGAGAGCATAATCCATAGTAAAACGTGGAATACCAGTTTTATGATATTATTAATTCATTTAATTTTGCCTTAATTGGAATGTTTCAGTACACAGAAGGAAGTCATCCACCAGCCATCTGTTCTAATATATAGCAGTCATTGCTAAATTATCCTGTATTTAACTTCTGTTAATAAGGTTAACATGGGAGCTTTACCATAACACCATTGCTTCTCGCTGTACTATGTCCATTTAAGAATGCAGTTCATTTCTATCCAAGATGACTTCATAGGCAGAATCAATTTCTCTTAAAGGGTAAAAACCTGACACTGTTTCTTACTAAAACTTTTTCTCAGTGCTTAGTTAAAATACCTTGGCAAGGAAGCAAGAGCTCTGATAGTTGACAATTTGGAGAGTACATTAAGTAACAAGTTTATAAAGATGACATTCTATCAGTGAATTTTGAACACTGTCAATCTCTACTTTTATACCCCTAGGGTATTTTGACAATTAATGGATATATGACTAAGGTTCTCACATGGACTAAAGAAGTTTTAAACTACTGTGGTAGCATAAAATTACAACCAGAACTTGGGACCTGGTACTGGAGAATTTTTCCTGTCATAGGTTTTTTGCAGAGGTTCTCCTATCAACTTGAAGGAACAAACATTTCCCAAAGTCTTGACATTGCATTGAAGAAATCTAGGGTAAGTTATTCTTCTGAAGTAGCAAACTACCATTCACAAAAAAAGCCCCAACAACAACAACCCAAAAAAAAAACCCCTCAAAACCTACAAAACCCAGTAAAAAACACACCCCTCTCCACAAACTCCAAACCTAAACTCATGACATTTGTTGTGGTGACGGAAGATCCTAAAATTACAGAAAGGCTCAACTTCACACACCATCCTGCACTTAGACTGGAAACTAAAATAAAAGAGAGGTGGCTGAAATCTACATTAACTCTTCCTTTACAGAGAGTTGAAAAGGATGACATGTCCAAAGTTACATTTGCTATACCTATAAAATGCATTTGTTTGTAACTATTTGCTTGTATAATATGTATGTAATGATATATGCAACTACTTTGCTTGCATAAGCTTTGTAACTGCCTTAGTTACAAAAGTTGTTTCCAGGGTGGATGAATGATAAGTGTTAGGAAATGAGTTTCTTCATAAAGAAACTGTTGAGATGGCTAGGACATTGAAGTCACCCTGCAGCTTGATTGAGGAGAGCTAACTTTAGCCTCTGAAAGTTCTTGGGAAAATCTCATTTGAACAGATCATGCAAGGAAGAGGGGTCCATGAGAGCTAGTTGATATTCAAGGATCACTTCCTCCAAGTTCAAGACCAATGCATCCTGATGAGCAAGATTTGGACAAAAAGGTCAGGAGACCTACATGAATGAATAGGGAAATCCTACTATTACTCAAGCATAGTCAGGAAATACACAGGAGATGGAAGCAGGGCCTGGCCACTTGGAAGGGATATAGAGAGGTTGTAAGAGTAAGTAAAAATGAGAGAAGGAAGGCCAAAACCCTACAGGAATTAGATCTGGCCAAGTACGACAGGGACAAAATGAAGGGTTTGTTCAAACACAGCAACAACAAAAGGAAAACTAAGGATAGTGTGGGCCTGTTACTAAATGGAGGGGGGCCCTGGTAACAGGACACAGAGAAGGCAATTACTGAACACCTTCTTTGCATCGGGTTTCACTGGCAAGGCCAGCCCTCAGGGATCTCTGATCTAGGAGAGCAGGGCAAAGGAATCTCGGAAGGAACACCTTCCTTTGGAAAAGACGTTTGGGTGAGAGAGCACCTGGCCAAATTTGACATCCACAAGTCTATGGGCCCTGAGGGGTTACATACACTAGTGCTGAACAAACAGGTGAACAGCAAAGCAAGGCTTCTCACCATCTTTGAAATGTTGTGGCAATCAAGACAGTTACCAAAGAACTGTAAAAGCAAATGTCACCCAAGTCTTCAGAAAGGGGAAGAAGGATGACCCAGGGAAGTACAGGATAGTCAGTCTCACCTGTATTCCTGGAAAGGTGATGGCATGTCTTATTTGGAGGGCATCACTATCCACATGCCAACAAGAAATTGATCCAGAATAATCATCAAGGATTCAGTAAAGGTAAATCATGCTTGCCCAAACAGAGTTCCCTCTATGATGAACCAACTACCGGGCTGGATGAGGGGATAGCAGTGAGTATTTTCTACCATAACTTCAGCAAGGCTCTTTGCACTGCCGTGCACAACATCCTCACAGGCAAACTCAGAAACTGCAGACTTGAGTGAACAGTGAGGTGTGTTGAGACCTGGCTGAACAGCAGATCTCTGACGGTTGTAATCAGGGGCACAGGGTCTAGTTAGAAGCTTTTGCAAGTCGCGTCCTTGGAAGTTTAATAATGGGTTCAATATTTTTTAACTTCAGTGACCTGGATGAAGGGGCAGATGTCTCCTCAGGAGCTTCATTGTTGACACAATGACTACTCTTCATTGTTGACACAAAGCTGGGAGCAGTGGGCAATAGCCCAGAGAGCTGTGTAGCCCTTCAGAAGGACCTGGACAGGGTGGAGAGATGGGCAGAGAAGAACCATCTGAAACTCAACAAAGGCAAATGCATGGTCCTGCACCTGGGAAGGAAAAGCCCCAGGCACCAGTACAGGCTGGGCACTGACCTGCTGGAAAGAAACTCTGCAGAGCAGGACCAAGAGTCCTGGTGGATAACAAGTTGTTCATGAGCCAGGAGTGTGTCCTTGTGGCCAGGAAGGCCAATGGTGTCCTGGTGTGCATTAGGAAAAGCATTGCCAGGAGATCAAGGGAGATGATCCTGCCCCACTACTCAGTCCTGGTGAGATCACATTGGGAGTGCTGGGAGTCCACCTGTGGGCTCCAAGAGAGACATGGAGCTCCTTGAGTGAGTCCAGCAGACAGTGAGTGACAAAGGTGATTAAGGGACTGGAGCATGTCTCTTAGTGAGGATGGGCTGAGGGAGCTGGGCCTGTTCAGCCTGGAGAAGAGATGACTGAGAGGGGACCTTACCAATGTCTGTCAGGGATGGTGTCAAGAGGATGGAGCCGGGCTCTGCTCAATGGTGCCAAGTCATAGGATGAGAAGCAATGGGCCAGGAAGCGATGCCCAGGAAGTTGCACCTGAATATGAGGAAGGAACTTTTTTGCTGTGTGGATAACCGAGCAGTAGAGCAGGTTGCCCAGAGAAACTATGGAGTCACCCACACTGAAGATATTCAAGAACCATCTGGACACAATCCTGTGCAATGTGCCCTTGGATGACCCTGCTTGAGCAGCGACCAGATAGCCCACTGTGGCTCTTTCCAACTGTACCCATTCTATGATTTTGTGATCATCAATTATCCAGATTATTGGTTAAGCCCTCAAAGCTTCTTAGATCTTGAGATGTTGTGGGGTTTTTTCCCTTTTTTTTTTCCTTTAAAATGGAACAACCAATGCAGAATGTTGTTCCTTGAGATGAACAGAGATGCACATCCAAATACTTTTTCAGCATGGTTTGATAGAAAGCACAGCTAAAGCAACACCAGAAAAATTTGGAGGTTGTAACTAGAATTTTGGTTAGTGTAGCTTTATTATAATTGCATCTATTCACCACTTATCAAAGTGCTATTTCATGTTGAAGCATGAGAACTTGTTCATTAAAAGATACAGAGCAGAAAAAGAAGTTGTGGATTCTCAGGATCCATGTGGACACAATTCTATGTAAACTACTCTTGGACAAAACTACTTGAGCAGGGAGGTAGTACCAGATGACCCATTGTGGTCCTTCCCAACCTGACCCATTCTGTGATTCTGTGATTCTGTGATTTTGTGATTTTGCTGTGATTTATTTACATAGTATGAAAAGGTTTTTTTTCTAATGTTTCAGAAGACATGCCAGTTTGCAAACTCAAGTGTTCAAGTGGAAAAGGATTTAGCATGCCTTAATTGACGACTTGAATTTGGCTTGAGTTTGTTTGGGTGGGGAAGAGGTGAGATAGAGGTCTCAAAGAAACACATGCTGTTTCTATTGCTGTAATATACCCTAAATTTCCTTCTACTCTAAATTTTATTGGCATTGAAGCCAAACCACTCTACATGGAAAAGTCATTTAAAAATCAAACCCTTCTGATTTCACTTCCAATTTAAAAAGCTTTTAAACTACAAAATTGTTCCTCAGAACCTCCATTATTGCTAAGACAGTTTCATTAAATAAATCTGTATCACTGAAAGAAATAAATGAGAAGCAATAACTGCCTTGAATGCCTAGATTCAGTATAGACCAAAACACATTATAGGTGTTCTGGGTCTTCTATTTTTACTTGTTACCAACAAAAAAAAAAATCCCTAAGTAATATGAGCATGTACATCAAAGGGATCTTTCAGGAATTTAGTAACTGAAGAAGGAGATAAATAGAAGGGGAATGTCTGCCCCACCCCTGAACACACCACTGCCCCCCAACAACAAGCAAACAAAAAATCCCTCAACAAACAAAACAAAACACAAAACCACCCAAACCAGAAAAAACACCAGTCTTCTCATAGCAAATTTGCTTGTAATACGAGATGGCTTGTTCAAGTATCCTTATAAAAGGGGTTGATAGAAGTGGGGCTTAAGTATTGTATTTATTAACTCCTTTTCAATTTCCATGTCATGTTTGTTCAGGTTACTTAACTGAAGATACTTCTTCTGTTACTATCATCTCTGCAAAGTCAATCCAACAGATTAAATTAAACCTTCTTTCTTTCTGCCTCACACATCATAAAACAACCAGAAAAAAAACTATTTCAGAAGGTACATGCTGTTTCTGCTATCAGCTGGTAGTGATGGATGAAACAGAAAGAATGGAGTTTGATTTAATCAGATAGCTTAACCTTGCAGGGAGAAGAAAGTCACCTATATAAAGTATTCCTGTTTATATTTTATTTTCAGACATATGTGTCCATGCATAAATATATATTCTAGACATACAAGTCTATCATGTCTCACTTTTTATATTACAGTAAATGAATATATAGAAAAAGTAAGGTTTACTGTATTTCATGCATAAACCTATCAATGTTTTATTCAGATGACGTTTTGTTAATCTTATATTACACAAAGTAACTTTTCTGCCCAAAGAAATCTGTAGAGGAAAATCTGTTCAAGACATTACAGAGCGGGAGGGAGAAGGAGAGCTAAACATTCTGCTTTTCAAACAAGGCACAGGTCACAAACATTTAACAAAAGGGATTTCTCATCTCTTCACTATATTATTTTCTGCATCCTTTAGTAAGATAATGGTTTCATTTTAGCAAGATTTGTCTTTTCACAGTTCCCCCCCTCACCCTCTCAATCCATTATATATAATGGACCATATCCTGCAAAAATACACATAGAAAAATTAATCTCATAATTTAGTATTAAAATCAAACACATAGAGAATTAATTTTAGTAAAAAAATCTCAGTCAAACACAATCAAAGCAATCACAGTGTTTGTTGTCTATTTTTCTTTTGTGAAAAGTTGCTTGACTGTCTGACTCAATAGAAATATTGTGTAGAGCTAAGCCCTGAGATTCACAGAAAAATGCATTCTGTGTGCTTCCTTCATTTGTTTGAAAATGGAAAGGGGATTGCATCATGAGCAGGCTGTTTCAATTATATTTTGATATTTTTTGCCATTTGAAAGATAGCATGTTACAAATCATGTCAGAATATTTTTCCTACTGGACTTTTATATCTATCCAACAGTCAAAATATTATTTGTGAAGCATGAACATTTTAATAACTGTTCTTCTGGTTTTGTGAGCTAGTTGACACTGTATAATAGCAGAAAAATGAAACCATGTTGAAGATTTATCAGAACAAAACACTGGAAATGATGAATCACAAGTAATGAAGCAGGAGCTAAAGAAGAAAAAATGTGTAAGTTTTTGCTTGATTGAAGAAATGCTAATACATATTGGTATGTAAGTTGTGACACCCTGATACAGATGTACAGATACAGCAGTATTTTATAATCGAAATAATGTGGTAGAGGACAATCCCTGGAAACAAAATTTGACGACCTCATTATCTGTGTGGTGTTAACCAGATCAACATAGGCACAGAGTGCCTGAGGTCACAGCAGAATCAGTTTAGGAATAAGAATTGCACACTAGGTCTGGGCACTGCAACACATGGCTTGGAAATGTGGCTGTTGGAGAAAAGGAGGAGAAGGCAGCATATAATTTACTGAGAAAGTTCAGGATTTGGTGGGAATTCATAAAATGGCAGTTGCAGTTGCTATAAGCTGATTGCCTAACTCTAAAGCACTGTGCAGCAATCAAATGGGCAGGTTTCTGCTCCCCTGCTACCAAATATCCTTTGAAATTGAAGATTGGGGTCAGAGCTGCAGAGGACAGACTAGAGGCATAAGTGGCTAACCCTGGGTAGGAGAATTTATTAGGGTCAGATATTCAAAGGGAATTAAATCCATCCATCCTCTTATATAATATTTACCATGTGCTTAGAAGGTGTGAAAGATCTAAGGGGAAAGAACTTCATTTATTTGCATTTTAAATCCACTTTTATGTGACATAGCAAATGTTGCTATCTTCTCAGCATGAAGACATACTCTGAACCAAAAAATTATGAGAATGTCCTAACGGATTTTATGTCCATCTTCTGTATTGAGACATCATTTTGAATTGGACATACGGGAAATGCGACTGACAGCTTAAAACATAAAACAAAATACACAAGCCGGAAGGTATTTGTCTCATTTCTAAGATATAGGACCACAAAAATGATCAGAGAATAGATGGAACACCTCTCCTAGGAAGAAAGACTGAGAGTTTGGGGATTATTCAGCCTGGAGAAGTCATTGGAGAGACAACATTGTGGCACTCCAATGCTCAAAGGGGGTTTATAAGAAAGAGGAGGACACAGCTTTTAGCAGAGCCTGTTGTGATTGGATGAGGAGTAATGTTTTAAACTAAAAAAGGGTAGATTTAAACTAGATCTAAGGTACAAGAATTTTATAATGAGTATGGTGGAGCACTGGAACAGGTTGCCCAGAGACATGGTGGATGCTCATGAAAATCTTCAAGGCCAGGTTGGACAGGGGTCTGAGCAGCCTGATCTAATTGAAAATGTTCTAAGTGAAATGTATTGCAGGGGCATTGGACTAGACAACTTTTAAACTTCACTTCCAGTCCTAACTATTCAATGATTCTATGATGCTATGAAATATGAAGACTGCATTTACTATATATTTCCTTTCCAAATAAAACACTTTCTACCACCAGAACCTCATCCTTAGGACTACTGCATGTGCCAGGTGTGTTATGGTCTATTTGTTACTCTCAGGAATATTTTTTTCATCTTCTGAATAATATTGGTCCACCTTTCCCTAAATAGAAAATTGTACCATAACTTCTCTTCTCTTCCATACTAAAGCAAAGACAAATGCATTTTAGACGGATGGCTGAAGTGAACCCAGCAAAGCAATGTAGCAGTGTAAGTCATTATTGCAGCTGCTACTAGGTCTGACCTTCAAGAGGCACAATAGTTCAGAAGTGGCTTGTATCTGCTGAATCTAAAACTTCATTGCTGGTTGCAGGTACTAACTGAAGCAATCAATTGAATAAAATTATAAGGATAATTTTCTGAAAAATTGAAATTCATTAAAATATCATAAGACAAATTAAATCAAACCCTGATTACTAGAGCATAGACTTAGAAGGGAAAAAGTATTATGTTAACTGAAAGCCATGAAAAATATTCTGAACTCAAATTGTTTACCTGTAACTGAAGACCATGTCCCTCATCTTTATTATGAGACTTGAGGCATATAGACACCATATGCTTCAATACAATGTAGGCAAGACAAAGCTAACCTGAGGTCCAAGCACAGTTTTTCCCTATTAAGGAAACTGATCATAGAATCACCCAGGCTGGAAAAGACCTTTAAGGTCATGGAGTCAACTGCTGGCCTAACAACACAAATCCAATATTATACCATGTCCCTAAGTACCACATCTACATCTCTTGTAAATTCTTGCGTGGGTGGTAACTCAACCACTTTCTCTGGCTCCTGTTTCCAATGTTTGACAACCTTGTTCTGTGAAGAATTTTTTCCCTAATATCCCATCTAAACCTCCACTGGCACACCTTAAGGCCAATTCCTCTTCTATTGTTCTATGCTCTGCTTTCAGGCAGTTGTAGAGAGTGAGAAGGTCCCCTTGAGTCTCCTTTTCTCCAGGCAAAACACTCCCAGCTCCCTCAGCTGCTCTTTATGAGACTTGTGGTCCAGATCCTTCACCCTTCTGTTGCCCTTCTCTGGACATGCTCCGGCATCTCAATGTCTTTCTTGTAGTGAGAGGCCCAAAACTGGATAGAGGATTTGAGGTGCAGAGTCACTAGTGGAGAGCACAGAGGGAGGATCACTTCCCTAGTCCTGCTGGCCATGCTATTTCTGATACAGTATCATATAGTTTCCACAAATTAACATCCCAGGATAAGATGGCACAAAAGCTTAAAAATCTCAGAAAGTTTGATTTTTGACTCAATAACTTAACCTGTAATTTTCCATGAAAATTGCCAAATATAAAGTTGCAATAGCATATTATTATTACATGTGAACAGATATATTCTTTTTGTATCTGCTTGAGTGGGCTCATCTGCTTGAGACTTTTGTATCTGGCTTTAGTGGGTCTAAAGGATTACTGTAATCAGAACATAGTACACACAAATTTCATAATGCTAATCAATGCTTAATCAATGTCTAATATCCACTGTGCCATATATTTTGGTATTTGAAAGTTATTTTATTACCAGGAACTAGGCACAAAATAACACTACTGTTGTGAAGTGAGAAAATATTTCCTATTATACCAGTGGAAACGCTAGAATGACTAAGCAACACATTTTTCAAAGTGACTCTTGGATTAATGTTTATGGTTTTCACATGTCTGACACTAAAATATGCCTGGGAAAATATCAGAAAAGTAGCAAATCTGATAGGAGAGAAGTTTCAGGTTCTGAAAAACTTGTGCAGGAAGCTGTCATGATATCAGATGAGACAAGCTTGTGTGCATCAAAACTATAAATCTGTGTTCTGATCCTCTGTTGACTTTAGCATATGCAAACAACTTTTTTGATGAATATATTTATCCAGTTAGATGTTACATACTTCCAGTTGATTGTTTCTTACACATTTAACGTATTAGCAGGTTTGCCTGGCCTTACTGATGCCTACATAAGCCAGATGAAACTGGACCTTCAGTGTGCTATATACTTTTTGAATTTATACTAGAGAAAACTCAGCTCTACATACTCATTTATAGTCTGAATACACCCAAGAAATATGAGTTGAGAAAGAATCACAGGGACACAAAGAAAAAGTAAGCCATTCCCAAGCCCTTTAGAAAGATAGCGATAGACCTGCAAAGAAAATTTGCCTTGTATGTCCCCAGTATAGGAATCTGGTCTCTTAACTATTTGTTTTTTCATCTCACAGAATCATAAAATTGTTAAGGTTGGAAAAAGCCTTAAAGATCATCAAATCTAACCATCAACCTAGCACCACCACCTTGTTCACCATTAAGCCATGCCCTCAAGTACCACATCCACACATTTTTTTAACGCTTTCAGTGTTTCATTTGTTTTTCTAGAGAGCTTATGTAAGGAAAGGTTATTGAAAAGAGATTGTTTTACCTTCCAATACATTAAAAGATTGAAGAATCAAAATATGGAAAGCCACATTAGAATATGAGATGTCTGCAAGCAAAAGATGAAAAAGTCATGATATGGCACAGAGTGATTTGTGTGATAATTGTTTTTCATTCTTATGCAAACATGCTGGTTTTGACTTCACTGTTGAAAGAAAAGAGCATTCAACACTACATTTTATGTCAACTGTGACTCCTGTACTTCATGCTGGCCAAGCCCTGCAATGAAAAAAAATATTAGTATCTTTCTTAGATTTTCATTTGATGCTCAGTTAGATTTTAGCATGTTTCTTAAAGCTTTATATGCTACCTATTAAGAAAACCTGTTTAACCAAGGAGGATTATGATCCTCCAATTTAGTAATGAGTAACTGAAATGGAGAAATCCTCCCACCGCCCAGTAAGTCATTCACAAAAGTTGCTGGCAAAGAAAGGGATAAAACCAGATGTCTATGAAAGTCATCTTTACCTTGCAGCTGATCCTACATCCATTCACTTCACACTATATACCTATTTCAGTATAAAAAACAGTAGACGTCATTCTGTTTCACAAGACATCATTCAGACATTACAAAGTGTAATACACAACACTTTATATCATGGCAATTCACTGTGCAGCTTAGACATAGGCACCAAGTGTGTTCAGTGAATGAGGCAGTGATCCCACAAAAATAATACACAGTTGCTGCGCAATTAAGAACGCTACTGCAATGCACATACCACAGGTGACTGTATAAAATAACTAAAAGAACTTCAGTTTTTATATTTTCTGGCTTTTTGATGATTCATTTGAGTTATGTCTAAATATTACAATGAAGCAATATGTTAGACATCCCTGAGCAGGTAAGTTTACAATTACTTGGAGCAGTGTAACCTCTGAAGCATAGCACTGCACCTGGGCAATTAGCTCAGGCGTAACTTCAGTCTGAAGCAGCTTTATTACTTCCAGTTCCAGAGTTAGCTCATTTAGTGCCTGTTTAGGAATTGCTCTGACAGGTACATGCTTACATTTTGTTTTCTGTGGAAGGGAGGAAAGAAGAAAATACTCCTTTGTGCCAAGCCTGATGTAGGTAGCCGGGTACTCTCACTTCTACAGATTTTGTAGGGAATCAGGACATCTCCAAAGCCCGGTCTCCTCAGAACTTCATATTCCACTGTTTCCTGTTAAAGCTAAAATTCCACTGAACCTTCCTGTATGTGCATATGCACATCTAGCAGAATCCTGAAACACCATGGATTCAGTGGAAATTTCCCGTCAGTTTATACATGCTGTCAGAGCCAGCTATAATAAAGAAACCACAAGTTACTTGCTTTAATCTTCAACAGAACACCAGGGTTTTGGCAGGAGACACTTTCATCAGAAAGTTTATAACTAACAGTTGGGGATGTTTTCCGCTAAAAGGCATATGTCAAAGGTAAATACAGTTTAATTATAGCTTGTGTGTTTATTCTTTAATAATGAATTTGATTTTCACTAAACATATTTAGTAATCAGGGAAAAATATATTCCTCCAATTTTCATCATCAACTTACAATTAATTCAGTTAGCTCTCAGACTGCTTCCCTGGAAAATATTTTCCCAAGCTACTCACATCCATAACTTACTTTTTCAGAATAAAACACTGGAGTAAGTAGCTGACACAGAATATGCTTATTAAGTAATATACCTTAAAATATTTTGCAAGGATAGGTTGTCTTTTCAAGTACCAGAGCTCTAACTTCCTCAGCAGTTTTGATGCTGCTTCTCCATCTTTGGTTTCTACTGCTTCTATTGCTACAAAACTTTTCTACCTTCACAACACTTAATTCTATTAAAAAGAATGTGCCCTGAAAGTGAGATGTGCCCTGAAAGTGGGAAAAGAAAATTGCTTCAAAAATTCTTATAAAAACCTTGAAGCTCATATTGGAGATTCCCTCCTGACCATGTACTTTCTTCCTTATGTTTCCAAAAGAAATGTATTGCACCAGTGCACTGGTAGGATGACAAAAACAATGCTACATTCTGTGCCTTCTCAATTATCCTTTTGTCCTTTTATAAAGAATAAGCCAAAGAAAATTGATCCATATAAAAATAAAGGAAACTTTCAATCAGCAAAATAGTTTGCCAAAGACAACAGTGTAGTCAGATCAGTTACAGCTTTTCAGAGAATTGAAGATTTCAGTAATGTTATTTAAATTTTAGCATTAATGAAAAAGCTTAATTCAACCATTTTTTTGGGTGGGCCACGTGAGCTATTTTAACATATCTGAGTCATCTGCTTTGCGCCTTGATCTTGCTGCCTCAATCAAAAATGTATATTTTACTAGGAATTTTAAATTATAATAACTTGCATCAGTTTTATACAGTAAGGGACAATCTGGCTCATCGAATCAAGTTCCTGCTATCACAAACAGATATGACCTTTTATCCCATTAATCTACTGGTATTTAGATGCTTCAGAATTTGTGAATATTAGAAATTATCTGAATTTTTCCAGACCATTCTTGTTCAAGGTCAGTTAACACTGTTGACAATTATAACAGCTCCTCTGTCAGCCTGGAGTTTTAAGCTTCTGATGTTTTTATGTCATGGTATCCTACAGTCAGCCTTCATTCTTCTAGGCTAAACAATATCCGGGCTCTTTCAGCATCTCCTCTTTTCCTTTCCCTGATCATCCTAGTAGTCTTCCTCTGTACCTGATCCACTCAGAATTCTTTCCTGAACAGAAATTCATCCTCAGCAATTAGTTTCATAGATCTTTTATGGTTTAAGTCCCTTTTGTAATATGTAAAATCTTGTTTATTTTTTGTTTGTTTTTTATTAAGAGACTACCTTCTCTGATTTGTTATTAATTCCTTTGATGGTACTTGCAGTTCTAGGTGCTACCTTTTCCATTGACTTCATGGTTCCCCAAATTTTCATTGTTTCTTGAGAAATGCAGTGTAAGACTCACACCTACCTTGGAAGGTACTTCTGACCCAGGCAGTACAAAGACAGAAGCTGAGGAGAGGAAAATACATACCACTGCAAGGTGATATTTAAGGGAAGTGAAAGCTGCAGGATAAGCTAGCCATTGAACAATACATACAATTTCTCAAAAGCTCTGAAATTGTGAAAATGCTGTCTATTTACGTCCTGTTTAGAGATTTCTGCAATCTTTTCTCCAGAGCAGGAGCACAACACCTGCAGGAACAGTAGCAGGTAGTTTCTGGGAGGACGGCCAGGCACAGAGACTTGGAAACAGGCTGAAAAAAGACCAAGCAGGAGGCAGACACTTCAGTGTGGCAAAGATATTCTCTCACATTTGCTTTTATAGGTTCAGGCATCTAACCTTTTTTGGCTGGATCACAGCTGGCCTCTCTAAAACAACTTTAAATCAATGTATCGGTTAACAGGTTCAATGTCTTAGGGGGGTAGAAGCGCCTGAAGGTTTGGAAGGCAAGATCCACACAGCAATCCCACAGCAGTGCAATCAAAATTCTTGCAGCACCGTACACTCTCACTGACACACCTTTCCCCCAATAACCTCTGCCTTTCAAACATTTATCCTTACATTTTCAAAGTCCAGCTAAGGATATTAGCCTCTCAGTAGACTGCCATTAAAATGTTGCATGCCTCTTTGAAAGCCGAAATGGTGGGTTTTTAGTGTCAATAATCAATTTTTACTTCTGTTAAGATGTCATTGCATTAGTCTTTGGAATACAGCTGCACTATTTCCTATATCTTCATTAATTACTTATTATAAATTTACAATTTTTATTGTCACATTGGATGAAATATAGTCTGTAAAACCCTGATGCTTTTAAATCAGCCTGTGTCAATTTGTACTGTCAAATGCTTGAGTCTCAAAATGAATATATGCTTTATTTATAGGAAAAATCAATACTTTTCTAACTTGCAAATGTTGAGAATAACACTTTTTGCACAGTTAGTATTTTGTTTACTTTTATACAGTTATTGGCTTTTGTTTCCTAAAATAGGATTTGCCCAAATCAAGGGAAAAAAAAAGAAAGAATTCTATTTGTTCTTTTTATTTAATAAAAATTTAAAGCTAAAAGCTGCTTAGCCACAAGGGAAGCAATGCAGACCAGTGATAAAGCCAGTAGTCTCTATTTTTAAAGCTGTCTTTTATTTCTGTAATGCTGATGGCCAAACTCAAGCTTTAAGTAACACTTCCCCTTGTGACCAGGCTGCTTTCAACTTTTCCATTTTATTAAAAGAGCTAAATTGAGGGTATTCCGTGAGACTAATTTGGAGTTCAGCTGTTGTTGTTGCTTTTAAATAAAAAATGAAAGTCAGAACTAGTCTAGTCACCAGGGAAACAGTACATGAAGTTGGGAATAACCCATACTGTGCTGGGACTACAGAGTGTTTGTATAATGTTTGTGATGTGGGAAGTGTCTGATTATTGAAACCTGTCAGAAAGTGAGAATATGCATGACATTAAATACTGGCTGTTATCTCTTTGCTTATTTAATTGTTATTGCAAAACACTTATTTTAAAAAGTCATTAAAAGTACAGTCTTAAAGTGTTGCTGAGATGTGTTCGCTATCATCTGATTTGCCTTCTTCCTTCTCTTTGAAATACTATAAAATATATTTTTATTCCAGCAATTTGGAACTAGCCATAAAAAACATGTTCTCAAAGCTTCATAGTCACTTAGATAATTCTGTATAAGAAGTATTAGTTTAGCAGATAAAACAAAGTTGTAAGTAGCAGTTTTTTCATCATCCTATAATTTCAAAATAGCTCCTTAAAACAGCAGACTTTGCAATGGTTTTAGGCTTTGGCTCACACATTGATTCTGAGCCAGAGAACACAGAAATGGATTTCAACCTCACCAAAGATGTGTTGGAAATAACTGTGCAGAGCAGTTCTACAAATCCCACTGAAGTTCAGGAAAACACACACTTAAGAAGTAAGCAATAACTATGATTTCTTTTACTTTCAATCATTCACCTATATTGCCTGCTTACCTTGCTTGAAACATCTGTCATCAAATGTACAGTGAAGCCAGTGAAGATTTTGGTATAAACAATTGTTCCTAATAGATGCATTTCCCCCATGTAACAATTTATTGGTATCTAAAACAGCATACCAAGAAGAAGCTGCAAGCACATTCTGTTAGACACAGGGGTGACACGAGTTAATTTCATTGCTGTCAGGAGATATCTTGATGGGTATATATTGTGCGTTATCATGAGTTTCCACAGCTGCAAGGGATTATGTCTTCTACTAATAATGGCATAATAGAATACCATAACTTGTCACAAGATTTCAAGTCAGCTATGAAATTAACCTATTTCATCACTGAAAAAAAAAAGTCTCTGCTGATCTCCACCCCCCTTTTTTAAATGGGACTTTGGTGCTCTTGTAAATAGGAAAGTTTCAAGGAACTGTGGCATGGCTTCATTTACTGAATAAACTTTGCATGTAGATTCTAAAATTCACTCTTCCTGTTCCGTGTACACAGATAATGTGAACCACAGCACAATTTTATAGAAAATTAACAATTAATATATTAAACCAATGGCAAATAAAGAAGTAAAATCTACTCTCTGGCCTGAATCACATTCCCCACATAGCAAAAGATAGTCAGGGTTTCCTGCAGCATCCTTTGGAGGCCATCAAACTTCACAACACTGAAGAATGACTATTAAGAGGTTCTAAAAACAGCATGCCAGACCCTAATTTATAGTTCTTAATTCCCTTTTAAGAAGAAACTTAAGAAGATAAAAATGCATCAACAAAGTAGCTCATTTTTAAGGGAACAGGATGGTTCTCACTCCTGGATGAATTTTGTATCCATTTAGAGAATCTAATCAGCTCAGCAAATAACCAGAGGTGTGCTACAGTACACACTAGGGAGGCTCTAGAATGTACCTGAGGGAAGAAGAGAGCACAACTACTTCCTCCAGTGACAGTAAGCCATTAGGCTGTGTCACCCCAGCTTGTCTAATCAGTGGCTGTTGAAAACAGAAGTGATTTTTGAAGTTGTATGGGTCCAAATTGCTACAGGCCACCAGGTGAGAAACTTTTAGCTGTCTGTAGCCACAGCTAAAAGGTGCAACACTGAAATTCCAGGACTGAAGAGGCACACCAGGTATTACCAAAGTGAAGTCCCCCACTTAAAACAGTATTTGAAAACCACTTAAGAAAAGAATAACTGCTGCTGGCCATTTAAAAGTGCCCAGACCTTTAAACAGTAGGTCTTACTGTGAAAAGCAAGTTAAAAATATTGACATTAACAGAGAAATAGCTTATTCATCTCCTCCTAGGGTTTTTCAAGTAATTTGGCAGCAACAGCTCTGTTTTATCTGATTTGAACTATAGTTCCACTTTCACCATGTCTGTGACCGTACATTTCAGATCAGATCCAAAAGCAGTGTTTACAACATATTGCTGAATTGCTCTAACAATGCAGCATGTATATCAAATAGAAGGAACAGAGTATCTTGCATAAGACTACATCGAGGCAAAAGAGCAATCAGCAGCTACTACCCTCTGGTTGTTTCCTGAGGGAAAAGAATAGCTCGCTCAAGTGCCTCTCAATAATTCTTGCCAGGGTTTCCAGCAAGGTCAACAAAGCTTCATGGTCAATGGCTAGTGAGAGTGAAAGGATTAGCAAAAGCATTTAATTTTTGTCCATTGATGACAGCAGATCACTGAGCAATAAGATTTCCTTTCTTACTCTCTGGGTCATGTAGATGAGCTGTTCCTGCTGAAGTTGCAGGAATTAAACTTATAAAATATGCTTTGTAAAATTTAGGGGAGAAGTTAGATTTGATTTTAATTGTTTAGCAAACCCCAAGAGCTATAGTTCATAAATTAAAAGGTTTTGTGAGCACAAACATTAATTGAGTTATATGTGCTTTCTGAACTGTACTGTCAATTGGTTCTTGAAAAGATTAATGTTCTTGTGATTTCTTTGTATGCATGTCTGAATTCTCCACTTGTCCCTGTGGGTTCTGTTTAGTGGCATTTAGGTCCTCTGATGGAGCAGATGACTTTTTGCAGCTGACAGTGTTGTAACAGGGATCACAAAAAAGCTTACTGCTCTGACCCTCCAGTTTGAAAGAGGAGCTAAAAATGCAGATATGAGTAGAAATTACTATTTAGTGTTTTCGTTCTGTTGATAAAAACAGGCTTATTATCTCTGATGAGAGAGGTCTGAGCCTTGCCAGAATCTTCCTAATGCTTGTTGAAGGCACAGATTTCCCCAATCGGTTTTGTTTTCTTTCTTTGTTCAGCAGATAGAATATTTCTGGGGAGGGAGACAGGCAGAGGTAGGGAAATGTTGCTTATGGTGGTGATGGTGAATACACATGTGATCTTTGTTTTCCCATTTTCCCATTTATAACCCAGGGCTTGCTCCAAAGTCATCACAGGAAATCTCACCCACTCTTTTCCTTTGGTAGTGAAAGGAATTTCTACCTTAAGTAACACCGTTCTTTCCGCTGCCTCTTCACAGGCAGTCACAGACACAGCTTTTCATATTTTCATGATGTTTCTATATTAACAATCTGGGAATTATAAATACTTTATAGGTTTCTCTGGCCAGGTCTGTGGAGGGAGCATTAACAGTAACTTTGTTTAGAAAACTCTCAGAAGACAGGCTGAATGCTGTTCTTTTTAAGACTTGAGGGAAGTCTGAGCTATTATGAAAACTTTCTTTGGTTTTTTTTTTTTTTAGGAAATGAAATAGTGTCTCTTCACTTAAACTTCCTCTATGTCCCTTATTCCTCCTATTCAAAAGCTGCCCACAGAGAATTAGTTTGAAAGAGGCAATTAAAATTTATGGTTTAAATTTCTAATTAATATGCATTAAAATTCTTTGTGTTTGCTCAGAGGCTGCAAGTTGTACTACCATATCTATTGTTTGGTCATTTTATTTTATTTTATTTTATTTTATTTTATTTTATTTTATTTTATTTTATTTTATTTTATTTTATTTTATTTTATTTATTTTAATGAGAATCTTGGAATAATTTTTTTTGTCTCAATTGTATCAGTGGGGGATATAATTAAGAGCAGATTTCAACATTGTAAGGACTTCTCCTGGGTAACTTAATTGAACTGAACATCTTCAGCTGGATTCCCAAAAGAGAAGGACTTCAGCTAGGTCAGTAAAAGAATTTGGGTGGGGAATTGTGGTCCGCAGGGCCTTCAAGTGCTCAGTGGGACTGTGTTGGAAGCAGAAATCCCTGGGCTCTGCCTTCTGTATTCAAACGGCAAGCTAACCTTCTTCCCTAAATACATAAATTACAACAAGAGGCAGTGAGATCAACCTCAGATAATCCTAGGAGAAGAGAAGAAATGGGCCCTCCTGTGAGAAGCAAGAAGACTAATTGTGCAGTAAGTAAGCTAAAAGCTGCCTAACAGCAAAATTTAATAGAAAAGGTACAAAGGCCTATTTTACCCATCAATATGTGTTTAATCATAAAACAAAATATACAGGCAGGTTAGCTGCCAGTACAGAGCATTATCTAGAAATATAGGTCATGTGTATCCACATTTCTACTCAATGGACTTATCCCATGTACAGAAGGCCCTTAGGTTCATGCTGCTTGCCAAGTCTTTGAGCAGCTTACTTTCAGCAGAAACCAATCAATTTTATGAAAGCAAAATGCAAGTCATCCCAACTGACAAGAGGCCTAATGGCAGACCATTTCCCTTTTAACTGGTAATAACAATATTCCCCAAATATTAGAGTTAAATTAAAATACACACAAGTACAAATATGTAATCTCTCACAGTTTAAGATGGTTAATACCTATGGTTAAGTACATAGGTCCCCATCAGTAAGTGAGACCACACCCCCTGAACAGCATTTAAAAAAGCAGGTTTTAATTATTAATGCAGGGTAGATATAATTTATTGTTACCATTGGCACTCTTAGAAGCCATTTCATTAAATTTCAGGTATCAACAACAAAATGAGTAACGACCTAATTAAATATAGTACTACACAAACTCTCAGTGGGTCTAAGTCTTGTATGGCATACAAGGCTGAAGAACAGAGCAGGCAAAGGAGTCCCTGAACATAATCATAAGATTATAAGGACCTGTCAACTCAGAACCATCAAGAAACTCAATACTGTTTTCTAAAATGGATTAAGCAAACCATATGATAATTTCCTTTCTCCCCTAAAGTTTAATATATTTAATATATTTGTAATTCTACATGTGACTGTCCAAAGATGACTTGAATATAGTTGCACTATTTTATTTAAAAAATGTATCTTCAGTTGAATTCAGATTGAATGGCCTGAATGTCCCTCTTTCTCCCCATAAGAAGTTTAAATAAGCAATATCTTAAAACTGCATTTTGAGAAGGATAGGAAACAGCTTTGGGCAGCTCCCTTCCTCTTCTCTTCTTTGTATCTGGTGCTGATGGGCCGTTCGAGTACTGTCCTCCTTTTCCCATGCTAGGACCATTGTAGAAGTGTGTCAGAAGCTTTGCTGAAGCACAAGCAGAATCACCTAATTTCTCCTTGGGGTGTCAGATGAAGCCCATTGAAGCAGCTTTTTTTTTTTTTTTTCCCTGTTGTGCTGTACCTGAAATTTTGCAAAATTCTTAGATGAGCTAAAGTTCATGCCTGTTCTTTTGTTTGAATTACTTAACCCCTTCCCAAGATTCAGCATGTGCTGAAGTAGTATGAATGTACCATTTCCCCTAATCCATTTGTGAAATAAAACACAAAATAAAACAATACCATTATCTAGATCACAATACATGTATTTCACATATTTCACCTCAGTCAAAGTGACTGAGAAAACAAAATAAAAGAGCAATCTGCTTTCACATGCAGAAGCAATAGTGATATTGCAAGATGACAGAGGAGGACCTTTTTGTATACTATGTGAAAAGGGACAAAAGTTGTGAGTTAAAAACCAAAAACATGATAATTTTCAAGTTTTTCTCAGACACTATAATGTGATTGGCATTCAAAGCAATGCATTCTCATTGATCCCCTACCTGGTAGAGAAAGGCAGTTACACACATTTCTGGTCAGACAACTTTGTAATTTTGTAGCTTAACCTCCCTTTATTTCTTTTTTTTTTTTTTTTTTTTTTTTAATTTTCTTTTATATTCAGGAGTTTATTTTTTTTTTTTCAGTGGCATGCTCTTCTGAGAAACCCTGATTCTAGATCAACCATTGCAACCTGAATGCATTTACAGTGAAAGCTGTGTGAGAATTCTCCCTGGGCTTCTGGGAATGCCAGATTGATTTGTGTTACTAGTGTTTAGTAGAGCAGTAGGTTACTACAAAAAGTGATTTTGAGATACAATCTCCAGTTGAAATCCATAGCTGTAGGGAGTGATACTTTGAACTAGACATTTTTTTCCTGTATTTTGGGACCTTTGGACTGCTATCAATAGTCAAAAAGCACATAGTCCTAAAGTAATCCTAAGATTTTGTACTAAGTAGATGTGGAAACTCAGTGCAGGCAAGATATTAAATTATACATTAGATAATTTTAATTTTTTTTTAGTTATTATTTACTGAAACCTGAGGTAAGAGAATGCAGTGAACTGAAAATACCAAGCAAGGGACAAAAATCCATTTGACAAATCAGGTCACTAAGGAACTCTCTGAGGCTTTAGCTGTTGAAAAGACTTAATTTTTTAAGACAAGCTTTTTTTCCATCATGCTGCAACATAACCTTTTCTTTCTTTCTCCTCTGTCCCACTCAAGCTGCTATACTTTAGGATCAGTTCACTCTGTTGAAAACCCATTGTAAAAATGTCAGGGTTCATATAGCTCATTGCTATAGATGACCTTGTAGTACTCTTTGCTCTTACATCACTTCTTTTAATTTCACCTTCCATTAATCATCCCTATTTCTCTCTAGTTACAATGCATCTATTATACTGTTTTTGGATTTTGTTTTTCTTTCCTCTGAAGCTTCCTAGTCTGCTGTTTTTCTTGGTCTTTCTAATATTTTCCTTTTCTTTTTTCGTTTTTTGTTTTGTTTTTATATAATTTACTCTTTTTATCTCAGACACAATTATGTTTTCTTATAGACAATGCCTGTAACATTGTCTTATAGACAATGCCTGTAACAATGCCTGTAACAATGCCTGATTAAAACCTATTTATGTTCAACCTACAACACAGAGTAGTTCTTGGCAATTTTATTGCTAGATAAATTGTATTTCATCCTGAGTTAGTTATTTCCATGTAGATCACCCAGTGTGAAGCAGAATCTGTTGCTGTACTTGCCACAGTTCCTGCTTGGCCTTCTATTTCTAAGCCATTTTGATTTTTCCCATCCTGTTACATGTACATTCTCAAAGTCAATTTGTATTCTTGAGGAAACTCTTTTGGACCATTCTTTTCTAGTTAACCTAAAACACCCTTCCAAATCATATTCTTTTAAACAACTTTCTTCTTTCTGTTATTCTTTCACTGACATAAGTTTTTACTAGGTATTTAAAAATTTATATCTACAATTTTGTTACACTTTAAAGCTGTATTTTTTCTTTCTCCAATTCTAACTACCCCTCCTACCCTTAAATGCCATAGTCTGACATTTTCCTTGCCTTTTTAGTAGTTGTTGTATCTCTGCTTTTAGCTAAACACAGTTTAATTTTTGCTTATAACTCTCTGGTGAAAGTTCACTGTGTTTGTCCTCAAAATCTGAAATAAGATTATGTATTTTTATTAATTTTCTAAGTATATAATTAATAGTTCTTCTGTATGATTAAATTGAATTCACAGATATCTACCAGTGGACAAATACCAGTCAAAAAATAAAAGGAAGGAGTAAATTACATAAGATTTACATTTCTTTTTAAATTGTTGCAATTCAGAGACTACCTAATCTGATTCACATCCTAATTTTAGAAAATATTTTCATCAACTCCAAATTTACTTCAATATTAGGGCACAAAATCAGAAGAAACTTGGAAATATATGCTGCCATTCCATTGTATAATAATCTTTAATCCAGATGACTTTGGTTTTATACTTATGATTTTCATCCCCCTTGAGCAATACATAACTATTTTTCCCAGCTAACCTCCTAAATATCAGTGTAAGATTTTGATCATAGTGACATAAAAACTCAGTGTACAATGTAATTTATTTTCCAATCTGAAATTGAGAAATCCTTTTAATGTTGATACTGTGACCTATAAACCTATCACCTAGAAAGTACCTTGCAAACATTTTCTTCCTTCATGTAGTCTTTTAAAATCAATTTGAATCTTTTGTTTAGTGAATAATAATAATAATTTCTGATTACAGAAAAGATTGCAGCACAAATCTAATGTGGTGCTTAACCCAAGTGTTTTTCTTTCCTTTTTGCAGCTGTTAATTATCCTTGTCCTATTACAAGTCCAGTTACTCCCTGGTCTGCCTACAAGATTTAATTAATATCACCTTATATAAAAATATAAGCAGTTTCACTCTACCTTATGTTTGATGTTTTTCCTTCTTCTTATTCTCCTGCCACATAACAGCCATTATTAATGATTACTTCTTCAGTGCCACATTTCCTGGAGATTTTAAAGTGGTGACTTTCTCAGTACCCTCCCTTAAGAAGCTTTTATGTGGTCCAAATTCCATTGCTAACTATCATGCTATTTCTAACCTTCTATTTCTTAGTAAAGTTCTTGAAAAGATACTCTGTTCTTAACTTCCCAAACACCTTGTTAATAATAATCTCTTTGATTATTTCCAAGTAGGGTAGATTTTCATCTCCAGCACAGAACGAAACTGTTCTATTCCACTTACAAGCGTTGAAGATCTCTTGAAATCTTACCTAGTGATCATAGTTCTTTTCCCTCCTCATTATTTTGGATGACAATATGGCATTTGGCAATAAGAACTTAATATTTTATTACAGTGTTACATATCATGAGATATTTCCAATTCTTGACAACTTCATTTTAATGGTAGCACTTTTTTCCTCTAGTTGTTATTTGTCTCTTTTTTTTGCTGTTGTCATTTTATTTTATTCACTTTTGTAATATATTAGATCTGTTAACTTTTTTTTTTTTCTTTTCTTCATTTGCAACAGTCCTGCAATCACTGGAATAATATTATAATTGTAATAACATCACACGTTGACATTTGAATTTTTAATTAAATTACTGATCAACTCTTAACTGTAATATTTTACCAAGAGCTACTTAGAGATGCTAAAGAAGTTCAGCCATTGATCTCAGAACTTAATTTTGTATAAGCTACTTTCATTTTCATACACTTCAGGAACAGCTTGTGTTCCTCAAAGAAAATTCTGCAAATTAACATACTGTACTTGCATGTCAGCTCACTTGCACAGCTAATTAAATATTTCTCATGTGCATTACAGATGATGACTACTTCAGTTTATGTTTCAGAGATGTTTTCCAACATTCTGTGATTTATTTATAGGTATTTCTATGGCACTAATCATTGGAGTATTTGAGCACATAGAAATGATTAAAGATACATCAAAATTACTTCTGGAAGGTACCACTTTTCTTTCTCTGCTTTGAAGCTGTTTCTTTACCATAATCTTCTGCAGAATGATTCCTCCTGTGTTCAGTGTCATTACTACATACCTATTGGGGAATGCCATTTAATACAGATATGCCTTGTAGTAAGCTTGAAAGTCATGTGAAAGAGGCTCCACTTGTTTGGGATCAGCTTTGTAGGAATTTGTTTCTTATTATTGGCCTGTTGCTGAGAATGCTCTCCTTTCCATTGTCACAAGATGAAAACCAGGGATCTGTCAGCCAAGTATCCCAAATGAGTGTTGCAATCACACTGGGAAATTGTGAAAGACAGTGCTTGAGATAAGTGGGCTTCAGCCTTTCATATGGTTGATGAGGGAAGAGAAGGGGGAGGAAGAAGCAGGACAAGGTTTTCAAGATACGTACATTTAGTATGAAGAACTCTCTAGTTTTTCTTTATCCTCACTCACATAGACTTCAGTTCTCTTTTGAGGCAAAATTATTCTCTATTAATATTTAAATAATCAAGTCTTTCATCACAGTACTTGGGTAAAAGAAAACCTATTTAAGGAAATTATAGACAATATTAAAAATTAATTCCTCAAATAGGTATTGTAATGATAATTGTCTACTTCCAAGAACATTGTCTTGAGGCAAAACAGAACTAAAACTCAAGTATTTTTCCCCTCTCTGAAAAAGACTATATAAATCATAAATTTAAAAAAAAGGGTATTGTATTTAGATCTATTTTAAAGTTCTCATATTTATTTTCCCCTTCTGGAAAACCCTACACTAAAATTCTATCTCAGTTATGGTCCCTCTGGAATTTCCATTTCCCAAAAAGGAAAACATAATTTTTTTTGATCAAGAGTTGGATTTTACTTGTATACTGTGTTGCAACGTATTTGCAAAAAACAACCTGGTGAAGTTCGAATTTGGTTGTGTAAATTTATTTTGACTTGTAAGACTAAAGGTTTTACACATGGGCTGCAAAAGGTGTGCAGGCATATCCATGACTTTATTCTAAAGTCTATAGGACCTCAAAATCTCTTCAAAATTTTCAGGATCCTATTTCAGCATGGCAGACAAGCAGTAACAAGAAAAAGAAGTGGTAAAGTTAAGCAGATATTGCAGGTAGATTTGCAACAGTATTTCCTCCCACCATTTTCCCATGCCACAGCTCACTGGCACAGATGCATGATTCCATAATTTTAATAAACAGTTAACATGCTAATGTGGTAACAGATGAGCAGACCTTTTCAAGAGACAATTAGTGTAGAGACCTCAAAAACTAAGGTAAATATCAGTGGCAAACTGTAGGTATAATATAAGCCATTAAAATTTTGAGGACCTCTAGACAAAAGGCAGCATGAACAACATGACCTCTTGCAAAGTTGATCTTTGAAAACATAAACCAAAGAGAGATTTTATTCAACCATATAAAATATGGAATGACTTCAAGTGGATTGTTATATTTCATTTCCAAAAGGGCAAAACCATCTTGCTTTGAGATTTTGGTCCTTGCTTGGCTTTTTTTTTTTTTTTTTTTTTTCTCTAGAAGCTTTAACAACAAGCCCCAAAATGAAATAGCATTCTTTCCCTACTCCTGCTTCAAGAACCATACAACTCTTATCATCAATATAACGAAAACTGCATGTAGAAATGCATAGCAAAACAGTTTACTTCTTGCCGCTCTACATATTAGACAAAAATAAGTCACAGATTCACTGCAGCAAAAATATGTTGAAAAGAACGTAGTATATCACTTTCAAATTTGCAATATACATAAAAGGTATGATAGAATCAAACACACAGTTAGAATAATGAGCCTATAATCTGAGCTAAAGGGAACACCTGAGCGCCTGGAGTTCTGTTTGCTGGAACATCCAAAAACTGTTTCTTGTTGATTGTTCTGTGCTACAAGAACCTTAGGAGATTGATTCTTCATTAATTAGTTAAAATCTGCAGGGTCAAATTCAGTTTTGCATGGGTGAGAATGGGGAGAGGGGAGATGAGAAGGCCAGTTCAGACTGGGGTGCTTCCTGCCATGTGTCCCTGCTCAGCTGGCAGAACAACGGGAGCCTTTGCACAGCCAGCCTGAACGGCACTGGGTCAGGAATTAATAAAGTGACTGTGCTATTGCTACCACATTTCCTCCCTCTGTTTAGGGCAGCAGAGTGTGGAACAAAGCTGGAAAGTACCTGATTACTCTAGAGAATGATTTAGAGTGATATATCAGGAGTAGGACTGGTAATTAAGGAGGCAAACTGGGAAGAATCTGGGTAAAGAAGTTTTATCAGAGCTCTAGTACCTGAAAAAAGTTCCTTCTGGAATCAAGTATTTCAGGGGCAAGTGTTAACCTGGACAAGGTGAGCACAATTTAAGGGAAGGAAACAAGAAAAATGGCTTGAAGTAGCAAATACAAATGATTAACTCCATCCAGTACTTGAGGAAAAAGCAAGAAGCCAAGAAGGCTGAAGTATAGAGAGTTTTGTGTTATACTAAACACAGTAGGATACACATCCGTATGGCATGAGTGAGAGTAAAATTTTACAGGAAAAAAAGGAGTGCAAAATAGCTTGTCTAAAAATTTGAGAATTTTGTAAAATATTTGGACTGAGGGCAAGTGGCATTTTTGTTTGCACTAGAATACTGGTGTACTAAGACTTGGAGGTTTTATGCATTTTTTAAAATAATATAGGAAGGAGAAGAACGTATGGTGGCTCACTTAGGGTAAATTCAGAAAAGATCAAATCAAACCCAAGGGAGTAAAATTTCTTATTAAAATACATGCACAGGCATACACAAATACAGACACACACAGAGCATTTCCCAGAAAAAAATACCTCACTTATATTTTACAATACTTTTTGGCACTAAACTGTTTAGGTCTGATACACATATTTTAAAATTTATTGTGGCATAAGTGTACAAAACGTAGAGATTTCTGCTAAACAGTCACACCGAGAAAGTACTAGATATCAAATATTATCTATATGAGCACCCTTTGTTAGGAAAAATATGAGGTTTTCGTATTGCATTTGCTATAGCAGATACTACCTGCACTTCGGTATGCTCAATTATCTGGTCTTAACAGCAGCATACTTTATTTTAATATCAACCTTTTACTACAGTCAGCAAATATTGTGTATTTTGTTTAAATTGACATGTCATATGTTATTATAAAACACAAAAAGGAGTGATTGGGTTTTTTAGAGTAAGGCAGAATCATTTTACTGTGGTTTGGCTCAAATGAATAGCATATTTTCTTTTAGACAAGCCCCAAAAAAACCTATGAGAAAATAGAGCAACCAATAAAACAAACATTAAAACATGAAATATGAACTAATGATTAATTGTTTACATTTTTATTAAATTACTTACAGATCTGACTGCATCTTAACCTCTTCTTGGACTGGAAAATATAAATAATCTTTTTATGAGATGGTTGATAACTGAGATAATACCGGTATCAGTTTTTGTGCATATATACAAATCTCCTTTGCACTCTGTATACCACTTTATGTGTGCTAGCCAAAACTGGTTGTCAAGATTTGTGTTTAAAACAATAACAACACAAAAAGTGACATTCTTTAAGGATCCTCGTTGACTGTGTTTTATTATACAATTATCTTTATGCTGAACTCAAGAGTAAATGTGAATCAGTCACCACAATCTCCTCATGAAATTAAGACCGTGAGATTTAAGTAGAAAAATCTACTATACTATTGAGTGTAGTTACTGATTATACCATGGAATCAACAATCAAAATACAGTGTAAAAACAGACAGAGATTTTAAGACAAGCATAACTTCCAGTTGTCTGAATGATGTTCTAAAACTTCATTCCATTACCTGCTTTTGTTCAAACTCTGGGCAAATATAGACATCGCTTGGGAAAATAGTAGCTGAAGAAATATTACTGAATTATTAATTGATGTGACATTTACTCTAATCCAATATCAAGAATGTTCTTTCTTGGTGACTTGTTTTACACTGGCAAAGCTGTATATATTTGTTATCACTACAAGATGATTTGAAATTCTTTTACTTCCAACATTTATGTGCTAGAAAGATTGGTAGCTCACAATACCTTCCTTAAGATGAGACACCCTACATGATCCAGTTACTTGCTCTTCTAGATATTTTTAAAAAGCAGAGACAATAAAAAGTGCTGTGGCAGGGAGCAGGCACAAGGACTCAATGGTGATTGTTATGGAAAACACAAATCCATGATTTCTATATGAGATAATATTCCCAAAGGACTGGGAAGTAGTAAGCAAAAAATTGAGAAGTCCTAAAAATAGGTGAAAATGTATCATTGTCTTTGAAAAAAAAAAAAAGGAAAGAGAAGGGAAAGGAAAATAAAACATTTTTTTGAACAAGAAGTTGACAAAGATAGCAAAATAATTCATTCATGTATGCCTTATCTGCTGCTTTTGTTTTTATATTGTTTTTCCAAATATTCAGCTATAATTGTTTAGTAATTTTGAGCAGTTTATACTCCAGTACTCATCCATTCAAATTTCTGTATTCACTAACATATTAATAGAGCATCCTTCCAGATTGGACTGATTATTTAGATTAGAGTGATATTTTTCTAGAGACAGACACATATTTTCCAGTAGTATACATTTAATTTTACTTCTGTAATAAAATTGATCATGTCCTCACAAACACCATAGGCTTGCTGAGCTTGTCTCTTACTCACTACTTTAATTCTAATAGATGTCCTTTATCCCATAAGAATTTGTTGTTGATAGGGATTTTGTTTGTAAAGAACTTCAGATAAGTGTGTGTTGAAAGATGTTCCCATACAGAGTGTTCTGTTTAGGAAGCATTTTCATTTTAAGGATTATCACACCACTGGGAATTCTGAGCTTTGTACACTTATAATCAAATCAATCCTGCTTCCTCTGAAAGTTTTCATCTCTCAGAAATATCCCTTTTGAGATTCATATTAGTGATTTTATCCACAGAGATCTTTTACAGTTAAATTAAATCTTCATGAAAATGTTTTTCCTCATTGGAGAGAAGAACTTGAAGGAAGAGAAGACCTAATGCTCTTATATGTCCATTTCTGCCCATTTGAGTAGAAAGTGCATGAAAACTGCTTTCCATACAAGTAAAGTGTTGTACTCTGGAAATAGTTAGGAAGCATACTGCCTTATTTTCATTTACTACTTCCAGTCTAGTCTATTTACTGCCACTGGTGGCCCAGATTTCAGTCCAGGTCTCAGTTAGTGAAAGTACTGCATGCAAGAATACCTGAAGTCACAGGCATGGGATTTTTCCAAAAAAAAAAAAACAAACCCAAAAAAAACCAAAAAAAACCCCAACCCAAACCAAACCAAACCAAAAAAACCACAAAACAAAACAAAGCAAAACAAAAAAACCAAACCAAAACAAAAAAAAAAGAAAAACAAAAAACAAAAAAAAAAAACAAAAAACAAACAAACAAAAAAAAACAAACAAAAAAATACAAAAAAAAAAAAAAAAAACAAAAACAAAAACAAAAAAAACACCCAAACACCACTCAAATCTCGCTCCATCCCCCCCCAGGTAAAGATATTTGTAAAAACAGCTATGTCAAATATACATGTGGTTTATGTTATTTTTTATACTATAGTATAAAAAACCAGTAATTTTTATACTATTTTAAAGACAACTCTACCATTAATTCTTGCATGTTGCCTGAGAAATAATTTAGGCTGATGAATAATGGGAAGGGACAAGGAAGGAAGGAAGGAAGGGACATACAGATCCTACAGATTCTTTGGTAGCTGGGAGACTGCAATACTAACATCAATATTATAAACTCCTTATTTATCCACCAACTGGAGTGCAATTTCTAGACTAGAAATTGTCACTTTAAAACACCTTAAATTCTTACATTATCTGACAAAATATTTTGTTATCAAAAGTGTCTCATTAAGACAGACTAAAATCATTGCCACTGATTTGAAGAGAAATCAGGCTTTCTTCCACATCTGACACCATCACTAGTCATGTTGCATTATTTAAGTTGCTAATTGTCTCTATGTACATCAAACTGCATTGTAATAAATTTCCCATCATAATCACAAACTGTGATTTTACTAGCCCTTTATAATTCAACTTGCTGTTCATTCAACTAATTTTTTCGCAAAGTATTTTTCTTGCCACTCCATAATATCAAAAAATATTACATTGTCTTTTTCTAATTCCAGCTTCTCTCGAGTATAAAATTAGCTACATTGCTCCTTAATTTCCCAATACCAAAGAGTGCTGAGAACCCTCAGTTGCTACGAGATGTAAAGGAACAGAGAAGACTCAACCTGTTGGAAAAATAAGCCCTCTAAATACATTTGAACTTATATTGGATATGAATTTTCCTGTTGTGCCACCAATTGATCAGTGGATACAAAAAAAACCAAACCAAACCAAACCAAACCAAAACAAGGCATAATTCTTCTTGATGTTATGTTCTCAGGTTCTGAACATTGATATAATTTCATTGCACATCTTAATCGGAATAACAAGCACTGGAAAAACTTGCACTGTCCACTTCCCTAATTGAAATTTTGTTAAATTCTCCAAGGATGCTTTCTGTAGATGAAATCCTGCTTAGACTCTCCTGCAGTGCTGATTAGTTTGACTAGTTTGTTGCAGTAGAGCTACTCTGATTTTCAAAGTCTCCCCACAGAGAATTGAGTAGACCCTATCATGACTCTCTTCTCAAATATTTCACATGGAACTAAGAACCAGAACAAGATCAAACGCCATAAAGATATTATGATCAGTTTTTATTTTGCCCACCACATCCCAGCCAGATTTACTGCATAATACAGACAGATTGTCTGTCCAAATAAAACCCAACAAACCCAGAGTGTGTTTAATATCTCTTTTTACACTTACCATTGGCTTCTCACCTCACATAAGACAAATCCAACACTGAATATAAAATTATTGGTGGTATAATGGCCTTCTCTCTGGTGTTCCTCCCCACAAAACTAAAATACTGTATGCATGGGATCTTATCTTCACAGCACGCAGGAAATAAACTGTTATCCTCATTTAGTAACATCAAATGCAAAAAGAAGCATCAAAATAAACCACTACGTTTGGGTCCTGTACCTGACAGGTTGAGTTTTTAGCAACAATAGCAATTGTCTAAAATATGTTCTCACAACACAATTCCTCCTAAAATTACTTGCAGCTAAAAGATCTCTAAGTTCTGAAGACAGGATCAAAAGTTTCTCAGATGGGATAAACTCAATTGACAGCCAGCTATAAAAGGTTTTGCTTTAAGGAAGTACTCAGAAAAACTTAATTATTTTGTAGTGAATCAAATCCTACAGAGAGACCTTAACACTGAGATCATTTTTTCTCTTCCTAGATTGTACATTTTTGTTCTTATTTTTTGCAGTGAAGAAGGCAGATTTTGCCTCTATAAAGGGCAAGATCCATTCATATATTTTTTACACTATTGTATCATGAGGTTATTTGGCTATATCTGTTTTCAAGATCTGCCTGGAATGAAAATTAAACAATAGTAAAACCAGAAGTCCTCCATTTCTAACTGGTAACCTATTTCAACATGGTAATTCTGTGATATTGGAACACTTGATTTACAGTACCCTTAACAAATATTTCATTTTCCCAAAACATGAGGGGGAAATGGCATTTTTCCTTTAGAGGCATTATCAGCCTCGGCATAAAGAAAAAGAAATTGTTAGATGACTAGAGTGATGAGTAACTAGATTTGGCCATGTGTTTCCATTGATTAAAGAAACTATGTTCTATAATCATGAAGAAAGCATCAGACTCATTAAAAATTATCAAAGAAGTCCATAACAGTGGATCTCTACCAACCATATGAAGTTCAACAAGGGAAAGTGCTGAATTCTCCATGTGAGATTGGGTAACCGCAGATGGATGTACAGACTGGGGAATGAGAACTGGAGAGCACTGCAAAGGAAAGGCATCTGAGGGTCCTGGTCAATGGCAAGTTGAATGTGAGCCAGCAGTGCCCTGGCAGCCAGGAGGGCCAAGCATGTCTTGGGGGGCTTCAGGTACAGTATCACCAGCTGGGCAAGGGAGGGGATTGTCCCGCTCTGCTCTGCACTGGGGCGGCCTCACCTCGAGTGCTGGGGGCAGTTTTGGGGTGCCACAATGGAAAAAAAGCATTAAGGTATTAGAGAGTGTCCAAAAGGAGGGCAACGAGGATGGTGAAGGGCCTTGAGGGGAAGCCATATGAGGAGTGGCTGAGGTCACTTGGTCTGTTCAGCCTGGAGAAGGAGGAGTCTGAGGGGAGACCACATTGCAGTTACAACTCCCTTATGAGGAGAAAGGGAGGGGCAGGCACTGATCTCTTCTCTCTGGTGACCACTGACAGGACCCAAGGGAATGGCCTGAAGTTATGTCAGAGGAGCTTTAGGTTGGATATTAGAAAAAGGTTCTTCACCCAGAGGGTGTTTGGGCACTGGAACTGGCTCCCCAGGGAAGTGGTCACAGCACCAACTGGCAGAGTTCAAGAAGTGTTTGGACAGTGCTCTCGGGCACATGGTGTGACTCTTGGGAATGGTGCTGTGCAAGGCCAGGAGTTGGATTTGATAACTCTTGTGGATCCCTTCCAACTCAGGATATTCTGTGGTTCTCTGATTCTGTGATTCGGCAAAACACAAAGAAAGAGCAGCAGGAACAAAAACTTTATATAAAGAAAAAAGTTGCACACATGCATAAAAATTATATCCTGACCTTTTCAATGATCAGTTTATGTCCAGAAGCATAAGAGCTGATAAAACTTATTTTTGCAATATAACTAGAGATGTTGTTATTGGCCATAAATTAATCTGCCCTTTTGAAAAATTAAGCTACAATGTCTACATTCTATATTGTATCAGCTTTGTAAGTTTTAAAAAAGCAAAATGGCATACAACTGATGAGCTATGCAGTCATATTTTTCATAACGTTGTATTTCCAACATGACTTATTTATCATTGCTTTACTACTGTATAGAATAACAGAGTGTAATGCTTGCTAAAGTGTAAGTAGTTACATAAACCCATTTATGCAGGACTCGCTTCTCCAATAAGTATATTACTAGTACTGTATTAATTCCAGTATGCTGCTAAAATTATATCATGATAGTAATTTGGAAATTTCAAATAGCACTCATAATGTTTCAAAGATATTTTCAGTGCTACCTGTCATTCATTTTAGCCTAGTAATAATGGGTTGGGAAGTATCATTTGACATTAAAAATCATCATAGAAGTGAAAGTATGAATATAATGTCTTAAGCAGTTAGCCTTGGTACTTAAACAGACATTTCAAGTTAAACTTTATGCACGACAAGTAGGGGTTATTTTCAATTTTTATTTTATACACTTCAAGAAACCTCTGGTCACTCTCCTGCTGCTCAGGTGTATCATCTCCTTTTTCTTCTTCCAGTTATGCAGAAAATGTCAGTTCTGGGCATGCTTATCTAAATTTGAATAGCCAACTTAGCAGACCTAAACTTCAAAATAATAGCATCAGAGAATCTTTTAAGATGGTCAGGGACATCTGGAGAACATCTAGTTTATGGAAGAGTCAGAATGTCTCCTCTAAGCCATTGATTCAGGAATCAGCAGCAAATTGTCTTTGTAAGGCTGAACCAACCCATTTCTCAGCCAGTTCAGCTGATGACTGCGTTGGTAGGCCACCCCTGTGCTCAGGCCAGCTTGTGGATACATTCCTTGTACTCACAGTTCTGGATTTTATTTTAGGTCATATGTATCCAAATTCTCTGTTAGTCACTTCTATTGCCTTTATTTGCAATGAACTCGATGGCAATGGGCAAAGCAGCTGAAATAGAGTTTCTTTGGACAGCAGAGTCAGTAGGTGCTTTTAGGGAAAACACACCAATACTTTGCTGTAGCACTCTTGTTCAACATGAAATTTTGTCTTGCTCCCTAAACATAAAGTATTGGATATCCACGTACAGAATATGTTTGGTTGCAGCAAAGACATAAGGTAAACTGAGCAATAGCCAGGAAAAAAAAGTAAAGAAAGTGGCTGGCTTGGTTCAAACCCTTCATAAATGCTGGAGGCACATCTTATACATCATTCAGGAAAAAATCACTACAATTTAGAGAACTGTATGTTTCTTATTCAGCAACATAAACATTATAAGCTTTCAAGCATAGACTATTCACCTATTGTACAATATTCATACTCAAACAAGCAAAGAATTAGCTTTTGCCTGGAAAGGGGAAAGAACGTAGGGTGCAAAGCTCTACATAGAGCTCCATCAATGACAAATGCAAGGATCACATTCTGTATTTTGGTGCATTTTTGTGATGGTATATAATAAACATCTTCTAGATACTCATATCAGGTTCCTTCATTAACATTAGACCATCTTAATTTAAGGACTGAATAAGTACTGTAATCAAAAGCAGGTGTTTTGTGATTAATACAAATGAAAACAGAATTAATTTGTGACATGAGCCTATATTAACTTCTCAGGCAAACAATTTTAAATAATACCTCTTCTATGATTTTTAAGTGGATACAGCTAGACAGGGATAAATCTACTGAAGTTCTTTCTTTTAGACCATTTTTGAGCTGTTTTGGCAGTGAGATTCAAATAGACTGTGTGAAGAGCAGCATCACAATAGTAAGTCAAAATCCTTCTACTTCACTGACTACTGGGGCCAAAAATTACATTTCTTATATGTAAATGGAAATTTTATGCACATGAGTAATATGCCTTATTCCTAGGCAGCTTCTTTAAAACAATTAATATCAGGACAATTTGTAACATGGCAATGGGTAGAGTCACAGAATGATGGTGAATTCCTTTTTCTGATTCAGTATTTCTTCTTCTCAGGAATCAGGATTTTTTTTTTTTTTTTTTAATAAAGCTATATACATGGTTTCTAGATCACCTACTGACTGAAGACATGGGTTTGCCATAAAGGCAGCAATGACAGGCTCTAGAGCTACCTCAAGTCAAATTGAGGGTGGGGGGCATCTGCATTAATTGAATCAATGGCAAAATGAGAGATTAAAATTTCATATTTGATTAGGAGTATAATCTGAAATTCTTTGTTATACAGCATAAGGTCTTGCAGTGGGAAGTAGTTTCATCGTATTTTTGTATTTTGTGTTAGTTTCAACTGCATGCAGCTGTTTACACAGAAGAGTCATAAGTAATACTTAGTACAGAGCTTAGACAGTTGATGGCAAAGCCAGATTTTGATGTTCCTTAATTGCTTTACAAACTCTTCTTAAAATCTGGCTTCAGAGGTGCTTATGTAACTATATACAAGGACCAATAACATCAGCATGCCATAAGAACAGGTCACTGTGGTTTGATTTCAAATTCTGCTGTGCATTTAATAGGTTCCTTCATGCTTTGGGTTTTTTTCCCTAACAATGATTGTATTTTGGAGCACAAATTAGCAGATTATTATTGATAGTTCATGTGCTCAATAAAAAATATTTTTATTGCTTGAGACTTTAAAGTAAAATTTTTCTTTCCTCTGAAAAGCATACCACAATATCTAAAAAACACCCCCAGAAAATGTGGTTTATAGTCGGTTCAACTCTGTTGATGTTAAGATCATCATTTTTCCTTCACTGCTTCCCTGACACTTTCATGTCAGGCTGTATTCTCACAACAATAGGATTTTTGATTAGGGATTTCTAAACTGTATGTAGAAAAAAAATCTAAATTCCAAAATGGTACTGGTTCCTTGTTTCTATTTATTATAAGTCAATCTTTAATAGTAGCTCATATGAGGTGTTATAGAGGACAAATACGATGAAAAAAATATATGCAACATGAATGCTAAAAACATTTGTCCAGAAGTTTTTTTTTTGTTTTTTTTTTTTTTGATAATAGGAATAAACAAGGTTACTAGCAGGAAATGCTGCTATAAAGTGTAAAGCGTTTATAAAAGTTTTACGTTTTGCTTTACTTCATACTCCCATGTAGTTTTAATTTGGTGACCTTAGCTATGATAAACACAAATAAATTTCAATCTTTCATTAAAGTTTCAGTTGCATTTGCTTTTACGTATTGAAAAATAATCAACAGAAATTATAGTACTCTGGCACGAAGTGGATGGTGGACAAAATCTGTTACATATATTATAAAACCAACCAAAAGTCTATAGAAACGTCTTGAAAGTTACACTCCAAAGGGAATAATAAGGCTACCTATTCCCCACGTTTCAATTTCACTATATTAGTGTAAAATATCCTAGGAGGATTCAAAGGCATTGACTTCTTTTGCATTTTCAATTGTAATCCATAAACACACACAAAGGGGGTTATACTTGATTTGATCTAGAGTGGATATAGATTAAAAAGTATGAAAACCTTTAGTTCTCTCTTCTATGTTAACTTAAAAATGTCTTCTATATTCCAGTTCTAGGCGATTTTACCTTCTCTTAACCATGCAAAAGCTATAGTGTTTCAAAGCTGCAGATTAGTGATGGTGGCAGCTTATTCCTTTTGGTTATCTACAGCACCATCTTAGTGTCTTGAGGCATAAAAGAATATTATCTGTGTGACAGTTATGGCTAGAGCCATCTATACTGTTCATGCTATCAGCTCTCAAAGAGCTCAGAATAGAAATCATTCAGTTTAAGACATCTTCTGTAGTTTCATTAAAAGCTTAAAATCATGAGGTACCACAAGTTATGACTAAGGTTATATGAAAATTTCAGTAAATCTACGATGTGGAAAAGTATATATGCAGTTGGGGTGGTTAGCATAGAATTGCTAATCTTTTGTAAAGGCAGTTGACCATAAGCAAGACAACCTATAAATCTGCTTTCCTTCTTTACTTAATTTTCATCACAAATAATGTGCCACTCTGATTGCATGAAATCATCAGGAGCGTCTTCAATTACTGTGTGCAGCCTCTGATCAAAATGACTTCCTCTGTTCTCAATCTGGGGAATGATGGGGAGGAAAACGGGAGGAGGGGGGTGAGAAATGCACAGCTAGTTCTGTATTACAAATGTCAGGTTACTGTGAAAGTGTATATATTCATATTTAATAATTTCTAAGCTGGAGTTGTGATTGCAATAATGCCTCATTCATATCTGCATTTCATTTAAATGCACTGTTTTGACTCACCGAACATTTGTCATAGATATTATAGCTAAACTTTTTCACATGACCACTGAGGTAATGACAGCATTACATTACCAGAAAACTGCATGACTTGCTGATACTTCCATTTTCCTCAGCAGCTTATGAAATAATCAAAATGTGTGCATGAAATGGCGGCCTGTTCTGAATTTATTTTAATACAGATAGGCTTATACAGAGAAATGAAGAAGAGTATAGGACCTCAGACACAAGAGACAATGACTACGCACAAAGCTGAATTTTACTAGCAGGAAAGATGGATATATGGGTATTAGACTTTTCATAGCTATAGGAAGGATAATCTTTCAATCAGATTAATGAGAAAATATATTGCATGGGCCCTACAGCACTTTTTGCTTTCCAGGCTAATACGTGATTTAAATCCCAAAAGTACATTTTCAGCATTACAATATCCTTTGATAATAATGTCGCTTGCACAAAGACAGATAAAAATAAAACAGTCCCCCTTGATTTCCCATTTTAGATTTGAAGTATATTTTCTGTTCTTTGCCTGCAATGAAGTGAATTCTATTGAGAAGAGTCACATTTAATAAGACAAAGGGAATTTTCTAATTATGCTACCTGTCAAGATTTGAATCTATGGGATTGCAACTGCAATTGAAGAAACAGAGGAAGCAATTGCATATAGTCCAGTTTACTTTGGTGTATGATTACTATTTGCACTTAGATATTGCTAAATGTAAATCAAGCACACACACAGAAGCACGCTTTGAAGTAAACACCAAAAGGCAAGTCTCAAAATGGATTTTATAGTCCTTATTTCAATTTTCAGTATGCAATTTCCCAAGCTTTTCTAATTTATCTATAGAAAAATTGTGGAAACCTGTGAAAATGAAACACTTCTAAATAAATCTGAGTCATACAAATATACCATGGTCTAAATGGTGAATATAATTAAAGCACGAATTACTAATGGTAAAAATCTATACACATAATTATGTTAGGTTAAGCATTTATGCATCTTGCTGGAGGAAAGCAAGTATTGTAGTGGTGAAGAAAAACAAGAACCAATTAAAAATAATGCAATATGGAAAAAAATATTTCCATACATTTTCTTATAATTTTTGCATAGTTCATATAAGAAACATGCAAACATTTAAGTAAATCTTGCTGTTATAAATGGAAGCCTGAAAGTTATCATACACTGTCCTTTCAGGGTCTCTGGGGAACTGTTCAATGTGCCCCATCAGACATTACTCTTATTTGCAGCTTTGCAGTCTTGGAAACACTATGGCACATTAGACAAGGAAAATAAATATTGTGTTCTTGATGGTTTTCTTCATATTACAAGTTTACACAAATTTGTGATACACAATCAATTATTATAAATATTTAATACAAATAATAAACTAGTTCTTTTAGTGGCTACATCAATTTTTTTTCTTTATTATTAAAGCAATGTCTAGTAGAATAATGCATATTATGATCATCGGCAAAAAAGTTGGCATAATCAGCAAGCCTGTTTGAGGATTTTTTAATCATTTGTGTATGTGTTTATATGTATATGTGTTTGTGTGTGCATACACACATATGCATATGTAAATATCCATATGGACACAAACACCTATACATCTAAATATATATGCAAACACACTCACGCATGCACACACACACACACACACGTATAAAATGTGCTTAATCTGGTACTGAAACACAATTGGATTTTATTTTACCTCATCTGGTTTTATGCAAGTTGCAAACTGACTTTTTGACTATTTGGTTTACATCTCTATTTAGCTGCTTCTGTGGTATTTATTCAAAAAGGGAAGAAAGATGGCCACATCATTTTTTTTCCATAAAAACATTTAGGCACTGTAGATGTTTTTTAATAACTCCCAAGTGGTATCTTTTTGAGCACTACTATCAAATATCTTATTACTAAGCTGCGGCTTTAAACATTTACAGTAGGAAGACTACTAAAAATTCATAAATGATTTCAGTATTCTAGTCTGGCTCAGGTTTCTGAATACATAAATATGCAGTATACTCAGTTCCAGACCAAATATTTGGTGTCATCATGCACCCATATGACAAGAGCAAAGCATAAAATTCATAGGGCTGCAATCTCCTTTCACATCCATACCATAGGAACTTCAAAATTTTGAATTATAGATGTGTTAGTCAGGCTGCCAGTCTGCCAAGGCTTTTCCTCCCTACAAATGGTGTTAGCATTTCCACATGTCTTCTCTATTTGTAATTGGTTATTCAAACAGGAGATGATGGGACCAAAGGTAGATTAATTCAGGTAAGTGCCTTTTTTGGGCCAAATTTTTCAAAAGTAGTCATGTTAAGTCACAGCAGAAAAATTGTGCTGACCCTGTGATCCTGATATAGGGTAGATCTTTTCCATCTTCAACATTGTCCTTTCAAAGGAACACAGAAGGTTCATGTGCTGAGCTTCTTGCCCTCTGTCACTTCTGAAGCCTCCTCTCCTTCATGCAGCGATCAGAGAGGTTTTTGTACCTTGCCGTACAAAAACACCCATGAAGTGACCTTAAAAGGAAACATCGAGAGCAGGGTTGCAGAGGCTTAGAGCTTCACAAAAGTATGAGAGAAGGAGAAGGTGCTTTTTAATGTGCTTCCCCAATACTAGTTGTTCATGGAAGAGGGTCTCTTTTGTCTTTTTTTTTTTTCCCCAGCTATCACTTGATTGCTGTGGCTGATATATCTATGTATTTCCATTCAGTGGACAGGAAAACCATTCAGTTTCTTCAGTATTTATGAGCTGGCCTCTCAAGAGGACTGGTAGGAGGTACTCCTGTCATCTGCAACACCACGAAAAATAGAATGAAGTAACTCATTCAGTGAACTGCTACTTTTTCCATAAGAATTCCCTTGGGATTCTATGAAATAGAAAATTTGAGCATAGTCAAGATCAGGCCCATGATTATCAGTGTCTGTGCTTCTACAGATACAAAACACTTTCTCAATGCAGCTGAAAATTCCTTAGCCCTTCTCTTTAATTACATGTGGAGATATGTTTTAAACATTTGAGGCATTTGCCTCAAATTCAAAATTTTCCTGGGAAATACCACTTAGTACCTTGCAGAGGAACATCTTCAAAAGCAGCCATGAAGATGTCACGACATATAAAGGTGAGGACAGCTGATGGCTATAACTAATATTTTATTTCTTAAGGAAACACTGTGCTGATTACATGACAGTGTAACCCCAAGTATATAGTTGGCATATTTTTTTTTTAATTATGCAGCATTTTAGGAATTATTAGGATTAAAGGCACTAAAAATTCAAAATATTATTAAAAAGTATGAAAAAAGTAAAGGACAGAAACACTGAAGCAGGTCCTGTAGTTATTTCTAGCTAAGCAAAAGTATAGGGCATTGAGCAGATTACCTCCCACTAAGCCTGCCTTTCAGGTCTTGTGTCCTGGATGTATTCAGGATTAATTCTCTGCTTCAAAAGAGGTGGTACTATTTGCATAGCAACACATTTCCTTCCTGCTCTCTGTCTATCCACTTTTATACTGGTGGAACTCTGTGCAGATGGCTTGATGTCCCTCTCCAGAGTCAGTGCAAAAGAGTCATCAGAGTAAACATAGCAGCCTTTCCTCAGTTAATCAGCTTCCTCAGCCTTGTAGTTGCAGAGAGATTTTCAGTCTCCCTTCTTCAACCACACATGCAAAAGTGAATGCTGTTTCTTACTCTTGAAAATATACAATATCACAAAAGTTTGGAGTGATCCTTTCCACCATGGCTCCAGATGCAAGGAGCTGAAATTTGCCATCCTTGTTGAGTATGTTGTTTGAACCTCCCAGTTGGCTTTACTCCTCCTTTACTGCTCTACCATGAAACTTGACCAGTCTGAAGACTTCAGTATCCACCTCTGATCCTTGTAGGAAAAAACCCTTTGTGCACTGTAGTCCTGATCTCTCAAGCTTCCTTAGTCTCATGAAGAAGTGGAGCTATCATCAGAGCTGCAGGTGTCTGTTCTGGGAAGGAAAGCCCAGTAATGCACCAGCATGGTTTTGATTCAGACACAAAGCAGCAACCAAGGCATTCAGTGCTGGCAGTGGTGGAAGAACAACTACACCAGTCTCTCACTGAATTGTCTTTTATGTTTCTTGTAGAGGCATTAAATATTAGAGATCTTTTCTGGCTGAGGTGATTAGAAATCTTAAAATAAAATTTAGTTTTCTTCCCTTTATTCTCTTTTGTAATTTTGTGGCTTGCAGCTTAACTTTAATTTGGTGGCCTTTTTTTGGTTCCTTCAGTAAAGGTATCTTCATTATGCCTTTAAAAACTGGGCTCCAAACATTTTTGAAATTCAGGTGTTCCAACAGAACCTAACATCAGATTTCTTATGGAACTAAACACTCAAACTAAACATAAAATGAAAGAATTGCAAACTATAACACGTGGATAGGGTAAACCAGGATTTTCATTCAATTGCAAAGAGGAGACATGGTATTCTTCCATTTGGATTCTCCTGTAGTACTTTAAGAGGCTGTATATGAAGAAAAAGTATTGCATGAAACCTTTTTAGGTTCCAATATCCAGGATATTTTCCTAGGTAATGGAATTGAAATATGCTTTTAGTGTTGGCATTGTTTGCAAATTACTTTGTGGAAGAAGCACAAAAGAAAGAAAAATACTAATTTTCATGGGAAATTTGTTTATTATAGCTTCAGGACTGCAGAGCATGGCTGTGGAAAATGATAGTTGAAAGGCAGCCCTCATCAGAGCAGGAACATACTTTCAAGTTTGTTCTCATGAAAATTCTTTTCCTTGGTCCCAAACATCACCTAGGACAAGTTTTCTACAGTAAAGAAAGCTGTTCAAAACTGCCATACATGGCAGCTATTCAAATCACCTAAGAAGTGACCTGGGCTTAATTTTAGTGTAATTTTAGTGCAAGGAATGCTAATTCCAATTATGGTGTTTTACATGACAAATGCAATATTCAAATATTTTGCTGATGAAGGCATTTTTGGAAACATAAAATCATTTACATATTTGGGCTTTGATTGAGTAAATTTTCTTTGTAGCAACTTGTATAGTGATGTCTTTCGTATTTCTGATCAAAATGACATGGATACCATAGAAATGTCTCAGTTATTACAATGTCCAGGCCTTTTCTGCTTCTCAGCAAGCAGCTGGGGATGCACAAGGAGTTATGAGGAAACACAGCTGGGATAGCTGACCCCAGCTGGCCAAAGGGACATTCTATACTAAATAGCTTCATACTCAGCAATAAAAGCTGTGGGAAAGAACTGTTGAAAATCTGAAGTCATGGCATTTGTCTAATCATTACATGTGATGGCTAAAAATCTGTGTAGTTATGAATTTATTTTTTATTTTGCTTCACCTACATGTGCAGCTTTTTCTTTATCTATTAAACTGCAGTGTTTTGGGTTTTATTTCTCTTTTGCCCTTCTGATTCTGTCCCCTGTCCCACTGGAGGGCAGTGAGAGAGTGGATGGGTGAGGCTGAGCCACCCACCAGTGTGAAACCTCAACACTACACTGGTCAGGTACTGTACTCTGGCAGTAGTATCTGTCAGTATCTCCTTACTCCAATGGCAGATGCTGTGATATGATTCCATGGCAACTGACATGTGGATAAGTTACTTACTCTGTATGAGAACATTTCTGGGGCCAAGCTTACTAAATTTCTGTGGAGAACATATTAGAAGGTAAGGATGTTCAGCTCTTTCCAAGGAACACAACACATTGCAAAAAAAAATTTAGCAAAACAAGGCCATGATGCACCCTCCCAAAGTCATAAGTACATTCATACAAACCAAAATGCACAATCCAACTTCTCAAGCACATTTAATTTTCATGAGTAAAGTGATTTCTCTATAGACAAATTTCAAAGAAGAAATCTCAAACCTCCAGAAGGATGCAAGCTGTAGTTCTGGCATAAACTAGCATTTCTTGCCAATAGTGATTTGGAAGCAGCATGTGGCTATTTCTAATTGAGGACCAAATATTTTTCAAAAGCATTCATAAAAAATGAATGGTTGATATATCTGAAGCAGCAGACTACCTCCTGCTCTCTTCCCTCCTACCCTGTACCCCCATATTATGCTAGCACTTCATAAAACAGCAATGTAACAAGTCCTTTTTGACAATGAAACTGCTTTTGTGAAGAAACACATTCATTTGCAATCATAATGAACTGAAAATGCTGATTCCACAAATATGGGAAGTGCTGTGTATCCCTCGCAAGAATTTAAAATAGTAAGAAATGACCCTTACTATGGCAACAGCTAATTGGTTTATTGCCCTGATGGGCTAGTGACAAGAAAAGCAGTTGGTAGCAGTGCTTTCATCACAGGGTATTCTAAGAAATAACTAATTTAAACCTTCTCAAGCACAGGCATAACCTGCTCCACATGGGAGCATATCTCCAGAGGGTTCATTAAGTTACTGGCAGTCTAGGTTTTGGAAGCAACAACTAAACACTACATCTCTGTTCTAGTCTTTGCTGATTGCCTGAAGACCTATAGGCCCCATGAATTGGGGTGGGGTGGTGGAAAGAATTGCCAACTGTTCCTGAATATAAACAAATAAAGAAAGTACAAAACTATATTCAGCAGAGCTTTTCTGTTTAAATACAGTAGCTGAGAAAATATGTGTCCTGTAATAATTTTAGAACTGTTCCATATTAAGTTTTATAAAAATGTTGCTTTTCTACAGAGGAATAAATGATCAGTTATTCAGAAGTAAGTGAAGTCAGCACTGTTATATTATATCAGGAAATAATAGGGGCTTTGCAGATTTCTCTCATACTCCTTTATGTTTCTGAGTCCTGTGTACTGAAAAATTCCTTCTGATCCTTGGGTCTTTCTTAAACAGAGAGGAGAGTAAGTAACTAACTTGCCTTTTATTGAAAAGAGGTATATACCTGCTGGGCTTTGCGACTATCCTCTCTATTGGGCCTGCAAAGGAATTGCATGAGATATCTATGCCATGTTTTGATTCCATGTTGGGACATGCCTTGCTGACTTGTTTCACATTATTTCATTTCTCCCTGGTATTGCTTTGTGATTTTTCAGTTCAAACTAACTCCCTCAAAAAGCAAATCTTAGCCAGAATTGATATTTTGGGTCTTTTAAAATAAAAGCTCCAAAGCATTTGCAGCTTTTAGGCGGTTTCCACCCAAACCCATAAATTAGATGTTATATTCAATCCAGAGTCATGAATCTGTGGTTTGCAGTGACACTTGAAACCAGGAAAATGTATCTGTTTCTGGGCTTTTAAGTTTTGTACAGCTCTCTATAATACCGTTGACAGCTATTTAGGTATCACTGGATTTAAATGTTTGCTTTAGAAAATCACATTGGGAGAATTTTGGTTGGTAAATGAAAGCTAGTTTAGAGCTCTGTCCTATTTTGCTAAAGTTCAAAAGGGGAAGGATAAATTGTTCTAGTTTTAAGCCATTTCAACAGCTAATGGAACAGTACAAATGGAAAAGGCCCATGTTGTTGGAGCAGAAGGGTCTGAGTTACATCCCCAGTATAGCCTGTGTGCAGATTACATGACAGCTGTGGCATCTGCATTTACACAGTCACAAATCATTTATGAGACTGACAGTTGTGCCACAGTTTGTGGTTTTGTCTGCCACCAATTGAACTAAAATATCTCAAAGGGAAAGGTTAATGCACTATACTACTGTGCTTGGCATCCATTTGAATATTGAAAAGTCTCTTCTATACTAATGCATAAAAATCAGCCAAACCGAAGTACAGTAAAGAGCAGAAAACTGTTCTTGAGGTTGAATCCTGTAAAAGTGCTAATCTGTATTACTTGCTGTTGATCTATACTGTCTAGGAATGAGGGGGAAAATGATGTCTTCTAACTATTTATTTCCCTATTTGACTGCAAATGAAGGAGAAAGAGGTCCTGAAGGTTATGCATAGCTGCCCTCTATTCCTATCCAGCTGGCCAAAACATCCAATATTTATAATATTTAGTGGGTGCAACGAGTGTACGGAAAATGTTGGATCTTTGAAACTTTGGGAAAGGAGGTGACTCTCCATCCCAGGAGTGGGCAATTGCCTTCAGTGAAGCGGGGAGAGAGTATTGCTCTGGAGAGACACTATGTCAGTAATGATTTTTTCACCACTCTCTTCTTCCTCTTAAGTTCATGAAGTCCCTAGGAAGTACAAGGTTTTTTCCTACTGGTGTTGCTTCTGTTATGTTGATATTTTTACCCAGGTCAGGAAAGGTAATGCTGAGAGCTCCAATTGAATGATGAAGTGGCAGTGGCTTCAAGCAACTTATTGAGGCCTTTGTTTCATTGGGAAATTTCCTTTTGTGCCTCAAGAGGTGCAATGGCATTACTCTACAGGGGCGTCCATGAAGAAGACTCTGAGTTATTTGAAGCATTGAGTGAGGGATATAGATACATGTTTAAAAGACTAGTTAATTTTATTGTTTCTAATTGTGTGTTCAATTCAAAGTGACGCCTTTTTCTATGGACAATGGACAAGCCTAACCATATCTTTTTTTTTTTTTTTTCATATAACAAGGTATTTAGACACTGATGGCATGGTATTGGTAACTATTTTAAAAATACTTGTTCCTTGGGTATATAACTTGGGTTTTCAAAGGCATTCAAATCACTTTCAGAGATAATGGGACTTAGACTTATAGGGAGTTATAAAGGTTTTGAAAAAGGTATTCTATAATTGTAAGAATATGTTTAATACTTCAAATGGAATTTTTTTTTTCTCCATTTAACCACCATAAAAATTCTTGACCAACATTCCCTTCTTCTAACCCCCTCTCAGCTGAACGGATTGATAAATTTTCACTCAATTCTGCGGGACTCTTCTGATCCAGATTCCGATTCAGTGATATTTCTCTGCTCAAACACAAATCCTGAGTAGATGGTCTTAGGGTAACTTTGCCCTTTTTTTTATTTTAACAAAGAGAGGTGCCTCCTATTCCCTTCTATCCTGGACACATTCTAAATTCCTTAGAAATATGTTTCTTAAATTAGACATAAACACAATATTGTTCATTCATATGTAACATAAATGCATAAATTTTAAGAAAATGCTTTCTATGATAATTGATTTAGCAAAAAAATGTTGTTTTTCTTATGCAACTATTCTAATGTAAGTAACTGAATTAACAAGCCACGAGGAGAATATGCATTAAAATATTTACTGTCTACAATTACCTAATTCTTTCTGACTTAACAATGCAATCTATTATTAAAACTACATGTTTGATATGCTTTCTTATTCCACTTCTGTTATTTTGAATGTTTTAATGATTGTTTTACAAGGAATAAAAATATACTCAATGAGGAAAATGAAATTAGTTTGATTCCTAAATGAATTAAAAGAAAAAAATTTATAGACTTTTCACCTAATGCATTATGCATGAGCTATCTTTTCCAACATTTCAAGAGTTAGAGGATGGCGGAGAACCAGAAATGTTGAAAAGGATTTCTTATAACAAAGTTTACATTTGAAGTTCAAGAAGAGAGATAGCCATGAAATTCAGACTGTGATTTTTTTATTTTCTTCTAAAATTTGAGATGGTTGTATTAGTGTATCAGAACATGGAGTTAACCCTTTGGACAGACAGGAAAGTGCTTGGATTTCCAAACAAAATACATTAAATTTTCCATTCTTCATCACAACACATTCTCTAATCCTCATAAAGAGATGCTGAGGACAAACTGTTGAGAACATAACCTTCACATTTCCTTAGATAGCCAACTGAATTATGTTTCTTTCCTTTATTTGTATTTGAGAAGTGAGGTTCAAGCAGTGACTTTTCAGGTTCCAGACTCTCAGGTGAATGCCACAGTCCTTGTCTTTGACTGCATTTACCCTGAGTCTTTCTTTTGGGAGTGTTCTGTTCTTCACAAACATTTACTACAGCAGAATTCAAAGCTGGAATTTCTAAGTGAAAATAACATACAATCATCTTAATCCTTTAGTTGTGGAGTTAATCACTCATTTTCTGGCACAATGCCTGCTTTGTCAAACATTTGGAACATTTGGAACATTTTCTCATAAAGCGATATATGAGAACTGAGGACATAAAAGGGCTGTATAGCTGCTCCAGTTCAAGTCACTGGCTCCAACAAAAAAATGGATTGCAATCAGTTTTTCTATGCTCCTGATGAACAACATGTTATTGGCTAAATTAGGATATACATTCTGTCTCTTATGTATTGACCAAAAGCCGACATTATACATAGGAAAATCTTTCCAGATATAAGTTCATCAAAGCAGGCACCAAGAATGAAAGAAAACAAAGAAATTCTTGAACAGTTGGAGCACTGCTTTCCTATTTCAGGTTGGCTGGCCCTTGGGAGTTGTACTACCTGGGAGCAGGAGGAGGAGGCTGCCTATAAAGGGCCTTGAGCCAGGGTCCATGGGTGATGGTCAGTGCCACACTGATGGGGTGCCATCCTATTGTGCCCAGTGAGATGTATATGGCAGGATCTGTGACAAGGACCAGAGTCAGCATCCGTCCAAGGACCACAGAATAGTCCCCATTGATGGACCTGGTCCAGAGTCAAGGCAGAATATCAGGTCAGTGAGTCAGGGTCAGGATCAGAAAAATAAAAAGACTGGCTACAGTAAGGATCCAGGGGGAGCATCTCAGGTGAAGGAAGGTGGGAGACCCCAACAAGGCTCTTCCTTCTGCAGCTCTGACCAAGGTCTCACAGCTGTGCTGTGTCAGAGATGACCACAAGAAAAAGCAGTCAAAGCCCTAGGGGAAGGGGAAGAAGTGGCAGAGCCTGTGGATGCACTTTGGGCCAATAAGTACCTGGCTTTCTGTGGATAGCAGAAATGCTAATACTGCAAGTGTGTATGTGCTAGCGAATAGTGAATCAATGTAGAGTGAGGCTGGTTCTGATGGGACTTCAGTGAGATACTGTAGTTGGCACAAATATATTAATGTATAGATCTTTTGCCTTAATAAATTGAGATCTCTATTCCAAAAATATTTAAAGCTGTCATATAGATGAACAACATTTTACAAAGGCTGTTTCAATGCCTAGAGATAGATTTTCAAAGCATTAGCACTTTCTTCCACAAAGTAATAATTTGTGTTTATGGATTATAATACCTAATGATAGACATTCTTTTGATAACTATTAAGCTGCAATGAAAACTAATTTAATCTCTGATCATTCACATAGTTACCCTGACTTGTTCCACTCGCATTTCCAAGGACATTTTATTGAGTATTGTGTAAAAATGTGAAATACTGATTCTGGGAGAGTCACTGGCAAAACTCCCATTGGCAGCAATGATTTCAAGGTCTGGCCTCCTGGGATTTTCATATTCTTCAAGGGTTTGTAGAAACAAAAAAGTGTCAAAAAACACAACCAAAACCAACCAACTAAACAAGCAAAGAAATCACACCACAAAAAATTGCCCCCCAATAAACAAAGCCGCAAGTGACCAACCAGCCAAAGTCTATTGAAGAAAAAATCCCCAACCAAACATATTGCAATTGAAAATTCTGTCTTCCTACTGTGAGATGTTTGTGAGTGAAAATATTTTGACCTGATGGATTTTTTAGAGAATTAAGGATAGTAAAGGAAGAATGCAACAGACTCCTAGCTAGGTCATCAGAAAAAAAAAATGGCACTTTCAAAGAGCAATTCTGATTATGTTCTGGAGGGGTAAACCTTTCCCAATGAATTATTTAAGGACCTTAGGAGAACTTGACTGTCTAGGTAGGTGTCCTGGTGAGATTCCTAAAACTATCAAGTGAAAATGAGCCTCATGCGAGGTATCCGAAATATTCAACTGTGTTGACTGTTTTGCATTCAATCTTACATTCTCATCTTCAGCAATTCTTTAAGTGCCTTCCTGTCTGTGAAAGAAAATTAACATATTTCCATTTCATAGTAGAAAGAAGAACCCACTGAAATCCAAAGCACAAAATATTCTTCTTTATTAGGAGGAGTTGAGAGAAATTTGGCTACAAGTAAGATATAAAAGTTAAAGAGAGCTAAGGAAGTCCCCATCATGTGATCTATTTGTTAATGCAGATAGCAGTAAGTTTTATACTGTCTTTTTCAATAAAAAATGGGCATTGGTTAAAGCAGTGACTGAAGTGTGTTATATGGGGTACCTTTGAGATACACTGCACTTTCATAATGGAACACCAGCCACAATGCATAAATAATAAGAATTTTTACACTTTTTATATTTTGTGGAGAAAAAAGGTTTCAAGACAGCTGAGATATTTCTCCATTTCTATCTGCTCATTTAATGAAACATGTTTCAAAACACTGTCTTTCTCTTTCTTCATTTTAAAGAAAATAAAACTATCATGGAACAGAAAGAAATAAAAAAAATGGTTTGTACATTTTCAATAAAAGATTGATGCCAGATTCTGAAGCATTACCATTGTTTTCAGTATTATACTAGCTCTGTAATTACAGAAATGCAACAAAACAGGGGCTGTGCATGAAAAATTACAAGTGTGAACATGGGATCCATCCTGCCATGGACGAAAAAGAGACCCCGCCTTGTATTTGCATTCAATTTCTGTGTGCATGTACAGTTTCCTCACATCCCCTACAAATCCATCTATGCAGTTATTCCTTTTCTTTAGGCACAGAAGATAATAACACCATGGGAAAATAATAAAAAAAAAAATGCATGCTTCACGATTCTTGCTGAGCAGTTATATGATTTAAGATCAAAGTCAAAAGAAAAAACAGGTAACAGCTAAGCTCAAAAATAAAATAATGAAGAGAATTGTGCATTAAATGACCAATTTGACATATTCCATATCTTAGCATAATTAAAGTTTTACATACAATGATAGAACCAAAATCCTTCAGCACTCCTTTTTGCTCCTAGTGAAAAAAAGATGGATTAGGAAATAAAAATTAAGATGGAACAGGCTATCTTGTCTTTAAAACAACAAGAAAAAAGCCTTTCACTCATTTATGGAACACTTCAAAACAGGAATAAATGAAAATGAATTAAAATGTATATATCATCTGCTGTTCTTTCCATCACGATAAAATTTTCAGGTAGCAAACTGTTTTGAAATAAATTTCCCTGCAGTTGCTATAGTGATGATAATAAAGTTCCTGCCTCAATTTACGTGATAGAGGTTCCTAGCAGAACACTTGAAAAGGTAAGCTAATCATAATGAAGACACTGTTAGTTCTTATGCTCAGAGCAGCCTCCTTGAATTTAGTTCAAAATTACAGGACTCCTCCGTTGTTGTCAATTTTGTTATATGTACATTATCATAATCTTTCTCAAAGTGGCAGTAACAAATTATGCAGCAGAGACAGCACTACTCTTTTTCTAGGTTAAGTCAGTGGACAAAGAATATGCAGGTTTGCTACAATAAACAATGACTGAAGCAAAGATATTTCTCTATTAGCTGTTTTTTCCCATTACAAATCTTTGTTTTTTCTAACCATGTAATGACAGTATATTTTTTTCTTCTTTGGTACATATTGTTCAAGTCTCATTTCATCTCAGTGTTGATGCAAACTAAATAGCTTTAAAGCAGTTACCTGTCAAAATGGATGACTCATCAAAGCAATGTCAAAGATAAAACATTATTGCTCAGATATATGTTCTACTGCAATAATTTTGTAAAATAACATAATTTACTTTAAAACATTTGTGAAGCTAAAATAGCTCCCATAATAGCTAGTTTAGAAGTAAAATATGCAAAATAGCTGACAAAAAATACAATGTCATTAAATATTATTTAGATAAATAAGATAAAACAGAAATATTAAATCTGCCAAAAACTGGGACTAATCATCAAGAAAACAATGGTTTAGCAAGGCACTTCTAAAAATACCATTATTTGCAACTGTGATGTAACTACACATACAAGAATGTTCTGTGTGAGAATCTGTATGTGTTTTGACATCTATGTGTCACTGTCATTAAAGGTCTATGAGCTCCCCTCCTTCTGCTAGTTTATTGCCTGCATATGTATCATGCCCACCAATAAGGAAAATATTTTATTTCTTTAAAAAAAGATGGCATTTGGGATAAAAATAGAAAAGTCTAAGCTCAAATTAAAAGCCAATAAGATCTCAAGCTTGATGTACAAAGGCACAAATGCTATGATGAGGATATGTCATGTAATAAGAGACCTCAAATAAATTAATGAAAGAGCCTGCCAAAGTTAATGGCCATGATGTCAGTAAGCTTTTAATTAATAACTTTCATTATTTTTAAAGTCCTTTACAGCTGGACTCCTAAGGAGCCAGGGCTCCAACAACTGAAGAGCAAAGCCAGTTATGATGATTTTTTTTCCATGTACTAAAATCCCTATCATATCTAGAGCCACATTCTCAGTAACAGCATATGTTCTTTGGTCAAATGTGTGAAGCCTTAATCTGACCAGTGACATTCAGGTCAGGAGTACACATATGGTGTGCCATACTGACTCAATTAACCATCCATCAATTTAATTGCATAATATATCAGAAGATGTATTCCGCTACTACTTACAGTTAGATGCCAGCATGGAAATAAATAAGACAAAGCAACAATTTTCTGTTGTTTGTTTACCTTAACAGGAATACTAAGTAGAAACAATAATATATTTTATAAGGTAATTTTGTTCTTGAAAAAAAAAAATTTTGACAGCTAAACTGATCAGAGGCTGCTAGTTTTAGAAATGATACTTCTTGTAACAAGCAAGCGTAGGTGGAAAGCACACGTTACAAGAAAATTATAGCGCTTCCACTGATTCTAATCACATTAATGTAGGGGTAAGGGAAAAAGAAGGTATATTATTTAAACATTATGTAAATTATGAAGAGAGTTAACATATTGCAAACTTATAAGTAGTGACATAGTTGAGTTGATTTATGCAATCACTCCAGACATCAAATCCTTCTGGAATAATATACATGACAAAAAATGACAACATGGTGACAAGATTTAAAAAAAAGAAAAAAGAAAAGGAAAAAAGAAGGAGAGGAGGAGGAAGAAGAAAAAGAAAAAAAAGAAGAAAATTAAGCGTATATTTTAAGTATTCTAGGGGAAAGACTTGAAAAAACACAAGTCAAACAGAAAACCTTTCAATCTGGAATTCACTGAAAGACAAAGGCTCCAAGCACTGGTTGCTAACAGTGTTGCCTAACATGATGTTTTCAGAAATTGTATTACTTTTGGTGTGTTCATTTCAAAACTAGGCCTTAAAAATGCATTCCAAAACATGTATAAAATTTAGATTTTCATGAGCAGAAGCTAATTTTTTTCCACCTTGGTCTGCATACCTGATTTGTAGCCATGGTAAACCCTGATTCTCATTTGCAAAGTCTGTGAATATCGCAACTGGTGTATGGACTAATTGTCAGCCATTGGCTATAATACCTGTTTGAGTTTCTTTCTTATATCCAAATCAGGGACATACTGATGAAATATCTTCTTTTCTGTTTCATCTTTGGGGTTAGAAAACATTCTAGGGTGATGTGTCTTTACAGACCAGCAGATGCCTGGAACTGGATCTTGCTTTTCCCATTATATCTTCCTATGGAAGGGTGCACAGTTTGGAGTATTTTGCTTCTTATTTACCCAGAATATTTAGAGATCTTTCCATAGTCACTTCTTTTTATAAAGAAACAGAAATATAGTGTAGTTAGACACTCCTAAAGTCTAGAATAATGTGATATTGTCACACCTAAAAGTTCAGCAGCCGCAATATTAAAGCACTTTTTAATATAACACTTTGCCAAAAGACAAGGAAAAGTGCTTCTAAACATTGCATTTTTTTTTTCTTTAGCAAGAACATAGTTTTCCAGCATAATATTTTTAGATTCTGAGAGTCATAACAAGCGTAGGGTAAATAACATAGCTCTTGCAGAATGGAAAAAAATCAGAGTAAACTCAAACTCTCACTTTTTATTAGGCATCTCAGATAATTAGTGACTTGGTTTTATGTTCACTTTTCATGTGATTTGCGCAGTGATTTTACATAGATTTTTTGCATGTGATTTTGCAATTTTCTTATAATTGTTCTCTATAACAAGTTCTGTGAATTTTCCTTTTTTACCCCTGCAGTTCTTGAAATTATGGAAAACTTTTATTGATTCTGTTTTTATGCTCTCTAAAAAGTGAAATTGATTGAAAAAATTCTTTCAAGTATCTGGCCCCTGAGTTGTCTCTTAGAGAGCAAAATGGTAACTACTGCCTCTGAGGATCCAAGCAGCGACACACTCATTAAAAAGAAATCCTAAAATTTTCATATTATCAATCACTGGACATTCCTGCACATGGTGGCTGTGTCTGTGTTACACAGATGTCTCCATCCCCTACACCTGACATATGTCTCTGTTCCTTATTGCTTTTCTCACATACCCAGGCCATTTTAGAAGTCTCCTTTCTTTGATCCCATGTCTTGGTTAGGAAAATCCAGGCTCTATCTGTCCTGGGCCTCAGAGACAGAGAGATGGTGCCAGACAGTACTGCAGTACACTGTGGCTCAGGGCTTCCCATGAATGGAAGTCCCATTAAAAGGCACAGCCCCCAACCACAGCCAGATAACAAGAGTCCATCTGCATTTCATGAGTCACACATTTATCCCTCAAGGTCTTACATACTGCAGAAAGCTTACAGTTGGGTGTCATACATGCATATATCTGAAAACAAGCAATTAATCTGAAGTGAAAAAAATACCTGGCCTTTTTCTCAAAGATTTGGGGAAGTATTCTTCTTTGAAGATGCTTGCAGTCTGCATTGGAGGCACAGCAGTCAGGGATGAAGGTTTGTCCCTGAAAAAGCTTAATCAAGGAGTGGCAAAACCTAGCTTGATACTGAAGGTGCTAGCTCACATTTGTCAGTGAATTAGAAAGGCAACTCCTCCAGACATTCCTGTTTCCTTTTTCTGAGGATAGAGTCTTCATTGTGGCACATTTTAGCTCTTGCTAGACTCTGCAACCTAGACTTAAAGTGAGTGGGGAAATCAGCCCGAGCTCAAATTTAGCTGGTGACTCCGGTGGTTTAGATGTTACAGGTTATCTGTGACTCAGGGACAACTTACAGGGCAGGCTGAAGCAGCAGCTGACAAGTGGACTCTTTTATCAAGCCTACTCAGAGAAATGAATAGCATAGCTTTAAATCACACACATCTAACGGCCAAATTAATATTTTTATCCAAGAATATCTAGCAAATTCAGAGGCTATAGTATTTCTTCTTTAAAGAACCATTTGATGAAGCAAACATACTTATTAAAAACCACAAATTATTCACAGTCAGCTCAGAATCAGAAAAAGAATATTCTTTTCTCAAGACTTACTGTAGCAAATAATTCCCTTTCTTTTATTGCTACTCTGATTTTAATACAGCTCATGGATTTAATTATCCAGGTCAGGATATATTTGTAAAGTTATAAAAAATTTGAAAGTACTATAAAATTAATAGTTATTACAACTAATCCATGATTAATACAGTAGCTGACAGTTTTTACATGTCCCAGAATAGTAGTTTAGAGAATATAATTTCTGAAATCTTATTACAGATTGAGCCAATTTTCTGACAAAGCCACCAACCTGCCAATTCTTTCTCCATGGAACACATACCACTGGGGTGGTCATGGTGCAACCTTAAAATCACAGCATCAGTCAGCCTGTAAATTCAGTCATCCTTTTACCTCAAAAATCATAGTGTCATCTAACCTGGGAAGATCCTCCATTACAGCTGCTAAGGCCAAAGGGCCTGATGTAGCACAGAAAACTCAAATTAAATTCTTTTCATATCGTACTGCCATGTGACAATCTCCATTTTAAACCATGTCTGAAGGAAGCCCAGACTTTGTACTGGTATTAGATGCTGTCATAGTATAAGATGATGTGACAGGAGCATATATTGATTAAGAATTTGCTGCTCTCCTTTTAAAATGTAGAAGCTGACTAAAATGAGCAAAAAAAGGCATTGTACAAATAAACAACACATGTTCTGGGTCACGAGATACTCTTGAGAACCAAAGACTGTATTTTAAGGTTTTGTCTGTGAAAAAAAATAAATCTGGTGCAAAGACAAGAAAAGGCTATATACTAGGGAAACACATTAATTGGGATATAAATTAGAATTACTGCATCTAACAGAGCAAACTGCTCCTCAGAAAAGGGAGATGTGTAATCCGGTTTATAATGAGACACTCATCAAAATGGACCCAACAAACAGAGGCAAACAAATAGTCTGCAGACAGACATACAAGATCACTCTCTAAATAACTCATCTACACACAAGGCAGCTCATGTGGGGGTTTTTGTAGCATTTTAGCTTGGCTTGGCTCTGGGTTTCTTATTTTCAACAAAAGACTGATGCATTACAAACAGGCAAGAGTCTGGATAAATGAGACCTGATGTTTATTCATGACAATTTCAAAAAATGTTCAGATAGTAAACAAAACTTAATTACTTTAGAACGACATAAAATCTGCTGATATAGGATATAATGCTAAATAATAATCACCAGAAAGCCATCTCATTACTATTGGTTTTGTGTTTGATATGGGTTTGGCCCAAGGCAAAGCCCAGGGCTTTATTTATTTAAAAGGGTAGGAAAACAAGACAATATGCATGTTTCATATTAAATATTGTGATGGCAATACACTATGTGAAATGCAATGAGAAAGAAACATTGTGAAGCACTGAGGAGAATTTAAAAATTTATATTTTGTTGTACTTTTTCTCAGACATAAGCAGACTTTCTGAGGGATTATGGGAATACTAATAGCCACTATAGAGTGGGAATTTCTTATAATCTCGCAGCAAGAACGAGTACATCTATACATGTATATACACACACCTTCCACATATATAGCCACATCTGATTTTCCTATTAAGTTATCTGGGTTTTTTTTAATTGCAAACTCTGATGAGTTTAAGTCAACATATTTCCTTATTGCTCCTTCTGCTTGTCAGCTGTAGCTGGATTGATAAAATGCAAATGAACAAATCATTAACGAGTACTGGTTATGAATCTCTCAGGCAGTTCAGGACCCTATCAAATCCTGCACCTATTACTTTGTGTGATTGATGTACTATTGTAAGTGATTGTTCCTGATCTTATTAAATCTTATTGATTTTTTCCCAGTTTCTATTTTATGCAGGACCAGGCTTGGACTATTATGAATGTTGCTGAACACTGTTAATCAAGCTTACACAGCTATTTTGATGGCAAACAATTAGAACTCTGAAGCAATACCTTGCAATTAGCTTCAGGGATATGGACCTCAGCACCGTAATAATGAAAGAGACCTTCTCCTTCAAGCAAGGTAATGAGATTTACAATTATGACCCCAAATAACCTCTGAGAAATAACCAATCTGCAAACATAGATGTGTTTATCAATAATTTGTGCCCTTTTTATGAAAATGTATTTTAATTTTTTTTCACATGAGTCATTGTTTCTACTGAAGCACAGTGCATAAAGCCCTACAAAATGACAAAAATATAAATTGAAAGTCTGTATATATAATTTGAATCCACTGGAGGGATCTACAGAATGGTATGCATCAAAAATGTTCAAATGTTGTGAGTAAAATAACACTGAAAACTTGTGAGAAAATACTGACATTATGCAAAAACATGGGTGGTTATAATCACTTGAAAATGCTTATCTATGTGTTTAGTCAACATATATAAACACACACACACACACACATATATATATATATATATATAAATATATAAATTCAGTACATTATTCAGTAGGTCAGTAGACAGAGACATCCATAAACATCACAGGTCAAATTTTTGTTACATCCAAAGGCATTAAATGTAAAATTAATACATAGATAAAATACAATGAAAAAAATACCTTGGGAGTGAAATAGTATATTTCCAAAGTTCTTAACTTCCAGTATGTATATTTTACACTTGCAGCCTAAGCACATTTTTTGCTGATTATTTAGTAATGTTGAAAACTCTTCCTATCACACTGCACTTGAAGATTAACTCACATACATTTGCTAGTTAGCATGTTTGCTAATTTCTCCAGCATCCTTTTTTCTAAAAAGATGTTATCCAACATTTGTGAAATATATTTATATATAAAAAGGGAATACCTTGAAAATTAGGAAAATTTTACAGTGTTCCTTCCTTTGTTTATATGAATTTATTACACTGAAAGCAAGGCATTTATACTTTGGTTTAACTGATGAGATGAAGAAGTGTACCAGGCCTAAATGCAATAAAGAACAATTTTCATATACAAAGGGTTTGCCATTCTTACTGTTTCTTGACAATAATTACTTGCAAATTTCTTTGCTGAATTTGGCATTTTTATCAAGATGGAAGTAGTGTGCTAAGCACACCTCTAATTCTGCTGTAGTCCCTTTCATTGCTCATCTTATGCAAATTTTGAAAGCCCTCTCAAGCTCATTTCTGAAACGGTCTCTGAAACAGTATGAGTTCTACAAGCAGAGACTAAAACTGTGTCTGGCTGGAGATCTGTAGCTGAAAAGGTGATGGTAAGAATGATAATTTTTTATTAAATATGTTAATCCAGATTCTGGGTAGTATTCTGAGTGAAGAAGGGGAGGGTGAAGAAAAAACAGAATTTCTTAGAACTGTAATTTAAAAATATGCCTACTTCAATGTAGTGTCAAATTAGGAACAGAGTTATATTTTTAAGATTAACAAGATAAACTCTTCTTAACCCATGGAATACATGTAAGAAGTTCATACAGAGAGGCAAAATTGGGATGTGTCTATGGATGTATGCAATATACAATATGCTCACAAGTTTAGAAAGAGGGAGGAAATTTCTGTGCATTCCCAAGGCAGTGTTGAAAGGGTTAAATGGGAGAGCTTAGCAAACATGACAAAATTATTAAAAATTTCATAAGCTAATTCACCATGTAAATTTTTCCTGATTCTCTTTACTTTGAGCACAGCTAATAACTGTGAGTTATTTTAGTGCCAATTTCAATTTTTATCAAATAAATATACAGTTATTGCTGAATGTAACTGTTAATGAAATGTACATAATATGTAAAATCTATAAAAATGTTGTAGTTATACATTACTTTCTGACTGTTGTACAACCTTTGTAAACAAAGTATAGTATATCAACTTTCTTGTGACAATAAGCAGATTTGTCATCTTGGGGACAGCTAAATGAATTATTTAATCAATAAAAGACTACATCACTGGTGATAAGACAAGCTCAGACAAATTAAAAAGTGAATCAAGTAAAGTATGTCACAAGCAAGATACACAGGTAGTGTAACATACCTTTAATATTAAGCAGAATGACTTAAAAAAAATAAAACCCAACCAACCAACCAACCAACTAAAAACCCCCCAAAAAACTACCATAAATTCCACCCCCTCACCTCTGCAGAGCTTAAAAAAAAACCCATACCAAACCATAAAGCCACAGTTGGTTTCGGGAAGTTGTGGGGTGGGGGGAGAGTGGAGGGTGCGTGTTCCTGTTTTGTAGTAAAACAATAAGATAACGTCTAAAAACCAAACTATTAAAGAAATGAAGTGGCAAGATACTTCATGAATTCATAAATGCAATAGTCTTAGAATAGTTTTGTACAAAAGAGATGGTGGTAAGACACCAGAGGTCAGAGTGTTTCTAAGTTTGGACACTTTTAAGCATGACACCTGTATTGAATCTAGCTAAAAAGGAAGTTGCGGAAGGAAGTTGCGGAAGGAAGGAAGTTGCGGAAGGAAGGAAGGGAGGGAGGGAGGGAGGGAGGAAGGAAGGAAGGAAGGAAGGAAGGAAGGAAGGAAGGAAGGAAAGAAAAGAAAAGAAAAGAAAAGAAAAGAAAAGAAAAGAAAAGAAAAGAAAAGAAAAGAAAAGAAAAGAAAAGAAAAGAAAAGAAAAGAAAAGAAAAGAAAAGAAAAGAAAAGAAAAGAAAAGAAAAGAAAAGAAAAGAAAAGAAAAGAAAAGAAAAGAAAAGAAAAGAAAAGAAAAGAAAAGAAAAGAAAAGAAAAGAAAAGAAAAGAAAAAAAAGAAAAGAAAAGAAAAGAAAAGAAAAGAAAAGAAAAAGAAAAGAAAAGAAAAGAAAAGAAAAGAAAAGAAAAGAAAAGAAAAGAAAAGAAAAGAAAAGAAAAGAAAAGAAAAGAAAAGAAAAGAAAAGAAAAGAAAAGAAAAGAAAAGAAAAGAAAAGAAAAGAAAAGAAAAGAAAAGAAAAGAAAGAGAGAAGATTAGTGAATGTTTCCCTAACTGTTCATAAAGTTTGGTCTCCACAGCATTTGACAGTGTGCTCACAGCTTTTGTTTTCCTCCTATCCGCATGAAAGTTACAGTTTGTGTGGTGCTTTTCTGGGCAGCCCAGACAAAGAACAAGCATCCAGACTGCATTACCAAAGAGAATTCTTGCAGGTTTGCAAGTTATACCACAGCCAACCCCCCCCCCCCCCCCCTTGAAGGTCTCCAGGCTGTTCTTAGACTACATCATATTCCTGTATGTCAGACATACCACTTACCCAGGTGTGGATAGCATCCTCACAAACTTCCAAACTGGGTTGGACCCTGTTCTACTTCTGATCCTCATGAAAACCTACAAAAAAAAAAAAAAAAAAAAAAAAAAAAAAAAAAAGAGTGGCAATCACACAGTGACAAAGTGACAACTTGCTTGGAAATTTTCACATTGTCTAAAAAGAGAAAATGGTACATTTGCTTTTCCAAATCTTATAGAACAATGGGGGATTTTTTTCCTTCCCTAAAATTTTGAACAGGTATTTAAGAACTTTAGAAATCCATACAAATCCTTGTGGCTTCCGATATCTGAAGCCATTTCACAAGCTTCATTTATATTATTTCTAAGGAATAGTCTGACAGTTCTAAAATTGCATAAACAGAGCCAAGCTGTCTGTTTTAAAACTGAATGGCATACAGAATAGTCAGAGCAGCTGAAAATTGTATATGTGCAATTTTAAAAGCTTTCCAGCTTTTTTTTTTCCTCCAATGAATATGCATCTTATAACAAAGGATGCAGCTCCTACAGTTTACTGTTTTCCTTTATGTTTCTCTTTCTACTCTTCTCAGATCTTTTGAATAGCTGAAATCCTTTTTAAGCAGGGAAGAAATTCTCATTTCTCTCTCTCTTCCTCTGCTTCTTTATATAGTATGCATAAATCTCATGGAAATAATTCTAGAATAATATACATGTTTAGTGATATGAGTACTTAGTGTAGCTATAAAGACTAAGTGTTATTTTGATATGCAGGATTAAGTTTGAAACACATAAGCCATACAAAACATTGAAGGAAATAAGAATTTTGTGGTGGAGGACACAAATAGATAGAGATTTGCTTCTGTCCCATATATGTCCATGTATTAATATAGGGTAATTATAGCTATAAGCCTCTGAATGCTAGTGGTAGTGATGTGTCTCATTGCTGCCATTGGATTCATGACAGCAAATTCCAATTCATCAAAGCAAACGCCTCTGCATTGCACATCAGGCATGATAAGTCTCTAATAACAGTGTATCATCTCCAAGTTATATGTATTAAAGACATATGCATCAAAGTGAAATATCACACTTTAAAAGTTGTGATCATGTGAGGATTCAGTGTTTCTAAGGAATTCTTTTTGTCTTCTTGGACTTCTGTACATTTGCTCTTCTATTCTTTTGTAATCCTTTTAGGATATTCATGTCATTCAGGTATTTATTTGTGTGGTGCAGTTACCCCTTACACAAATACTGATCTCATATCTGATGTAACTCCCCCACCGTGACACTTATTCATATAACTTATGTCAAAACTGCCTGCACTCACCTCTTAAGCCCTTCTGAAATGAAGTCCATAGTTGGGGCAACTGTAATGAAAAGAAGTGACTTGAAATAAAATCATCCATCCATGAAAGCTCAATTCACAGCTCTAGGATGGTCAGACACAGATCTTCTTCAGCTTAATTTGTAGCAAGTAGCAATTTGAGCTTCATTTTATATGTACTACGTGACATACAACAAGCTATAAGGAGAAAAAAATCTAGGGAGTGAGTATGCTGAAAAAAAATCAAACCTCAATCAAACCCCAAGATTCTTTGCTTAAAGCTCATGTACATAAAGAAAGTAGTTTCATGTTATGATGTACGCTCCCCACGGAGCACTTTCTCCATTAACATTTATATCTTCATGCTTTTTTATTTGGGACAGTGCTAAACAGATCTGATACATTCAGACAATTACAGTCACATGCCATCAGGGAAAGATATTAACAAACAGTATTAGCATGTAGCTGGAGGTGAATGCATCATAGACAGGCAAACACCAATAAAATGTTTAATTTTTATGCACTAACATTGAATATATAAATCTCAACTGGTTACTTAGTTTGCAGACATAAATTCACCTCTTTGCTGGGAAAATCTCTCTTTGTTTACTGGTATTCCTACTGGTTCTTTGGAGCAAATTCCTGTTTCCTAATAGTAACAACGACAACTGTTAGACAGATATTTGTATATGCAAAATAAAGATATAAAATATTCTATTAAGTGGTTTAAGTATGAAGCAAACTGTGCCATATGTCAAAGTCTTCATTTCTTTAAATGGGAAAGTAAAGAAAAAACAAAACCAAAAACAAACCAAAAACAAAAACAAAACACCCCCCCCCTCCAGAAAACCAATTCCTTTTATTTATCTTCAAATTCTAGTGCTCTTTCTACCAGATCACCTCTTGTTCTCCTTCACTACCCCTCCACAGCTTTTCACTCATTTGTATTTATGATCTCCAAGCTATCCTCTCAGGTTGTGATGCTCACAGATTTGTTCTTCCCTCCCTAACCTCCTACTCCCCTGTTGTCACTATGGTCACTAATTTCAGCTATATCCTTCACTTCTTTGCCCCTCTTTGATATCATTCTTTCTGCTTTTCTGCACCTTAGACTACCCCAAGCATTCATCATCTGTCTTTCTGTCTCTGTCTACCAAAGGGAACCTAGGGAATGCTCCAGTCTTCCCTCTCTGTCTTTGTATACTTTTTGGTCCTATATTATTACTGTAAGTACTCATTGTGCCCAATGATGCTAATGAACTCAGGAAGAAGAACACAAATGCAACATCTCTGTTTTCTGCAGGTCAGGTCAGATCCGCCAGATTCCCTCGTAGCCACATTATTGTTCACCCACTGGCTTTTGGAATAAGCTCATAACTAAACAGAAAAATATTTCACTATTTGATTGTCTTTTCATTTTTTAAAACAAAAGCCCCAAGTAGCTTTCTCCATCTTTCCTCAGAAGTCCCTGCAATGCTTCATCTCTCATGGAAAGGAACTTAGCACTTAATACTTCTGGGCTTCACCACCAAAGGGAAATTTCTTGCACAATAAATACTCTTCCCTGAAAAAAACAAACTCCTTCACAATCCAAACAGATTTTTCAAACCTTCTTGCTGACAGTGCCTTTAGTGCCCACTGTGATGTTTCACAGCTGGAGTGACTTTTTGTCCTTGATTCACAACTGCCCATATTTTACCTGCATGAGCATTTTATTCACTCTTATTAAATAACTTTTATCATGTTGTGTTACTGTAAGCTCTAAAATTATAAAAGAGTCATGCAATTTTTTTTCTTTTTGGTTAACCCTAGTGGATTCCCATCAACTTCCCCAGTAGTGCAATCTATCCAAAGGAGCACCATTTCTTCCAGAAGCTCTCTCACCAGTAGGAATCCTGCAGGAATTGTTTTTTTCCATCCCTCAACACCAGAAGAGGTTGCTCATAAGTGTTAGGAACTTCAAAGCCTTGTGTATTCCAGACTGACTTATAAAATAAAAAGTAACTATTATCAAGTAAAAAGTAGCAATTGCTGGCTTATGTTACTGGAGAATAAAAATGTTATGACCTGGATTTTCCTGTTTTCCTACTCCTTTTTGAACTTCTGGAGAAAAAAAAAAAAAAAAAACAAACAGTAATTGGAACAGTTTCCAGTTTAGAGAGCTTGGTTTCTGACAGCTCAGAAGAGGAGAAGCCTGGAATCATATCTGCCCACCAATATTATATAGAAGTTCCCAAAGGGCAGAGGAAAGGAACATTGTTATCACTCTAGAAAGAAAAATGAATATGTACACTCTATTGGCTGCCTGTCATCAGGTACATTTTCATCTACTTTGTTTCTAATTGCACTCTCTAGGCTCCTTTCTACATTACTGAATTGTCTTTCACAACATCTGCTGTTCATATTACCTTCCTACTTTATATTTCAGCTTTTGTAACTTTTCCCTCTTTGCACCTTCTGCTCAGAAACCAGGAGCATTGGCATGCTTTTCCCATTTGCTTGAAGTGGGACATGCCTTGGTGTTCAGGTGCTATTCAATGCAACTTTTTGTAAATATTAAGAACCAAAACATTGCAATTTGAGCAAGCCTTACTGGCATGCTCAGGGGGCAATTTCAGTTAGCATGAAGCCAAGGAGTCACAACATTGATTACATTTTTTTCTAATTGTACATGTTGTAAAATTAGAGTTTGAATTACTGACATTAGAATGTGGGCAATGCAAAGGTTCCTCTTTGGTACAATATAATCTATCAAGGCAAGAGACCTGCAGATGGGAATACAATGATACTAATTTTTTGTTTACTTTGTTTTCCTATTAAAATAGAAAAGTTTCCTCATCAGTATTATAAGGAAAGCAGGGAAAAAGCTTTCTCAAATACCTAAACTTACTTTTCTGGGAGGGAATATGTATTTATTTAATAAATATGCTGAGTATAGCACAGCATTAAATTCCTATAAACTAACTGATGTAAGAAGCTGGAGGGCTTCTGTCCTGAGATTTTTTTAATAAATATTCACAGGTCCGAATTTTCTCATCTATTTTTAATTAAGGGAACATTACCAAAAGTGAAGTAAAAATCCAAAGAAATAAGGATATAATTTTACATTATAATATATATTTACATTATATATAATATATTTACCTTTGTAAATTAAAAAAAAATAGGGGTGACATTGCTGAACACATCTCTGAACTCTGAAATAAATGATTTATCTTTGTATACAGCCTAACAAGGATATATAAGTTTCCTTCTAGAGTGTATATTCAATTTGAAGAGGTTGTTCAGATCAGAAATGAATGAATGAAAGAAACTTTACCTGGGGCATTCACTAGACCTGCATGTATTTCCAGGGAATATAGGGTGTGAATTACGACACTTAGACAAGAGAAAGACCTCTTTCTATAACATTCTTCAATGTCTATTCTCTCATCCTAATACAGAAAAAGATTGTTGGCTGCATATAATTAGCAATCTTCTACTATAGCTGCAGTAGGATGATGGTTAGTGTCACAAATTCAGGAACTATGCACAGACAGAGACACAAGACAAGGAAATTGAGCAAGAAAGACAGCTGGCACTGTTAAGAAAAAGAAAGCCATAGCTTGGTGTTACTTTGAGCAACAGGTGATTTAAAAGGACAGAAGTGCTCATCAAATCACAATAAACAAATGAAGGGACTTCAATGACTAAAATGGACTCAGACCTTGGAAGGAAATCTATGTAACCCTTAATCTTTAACAACAATTTTATCTTCAGATTTTTCAAATTAGCCTTTCATTGCATTTTTCTGAAGGAAATATCACATGAGAATTCAGAAAATGGTAAATGTCTTCTATATGTTTAATTGATCAATATGTAAGCAGAGTTTGATTGAAAAATCACTTGTGGTAGTCCATAAATTTGGAATTTTTAATGAACTCTTCAGTCAAGTGTATTTATTTAGGGGAAATATAAATATGAGTTAAAAGAGAAAAACTTTCATCCACTTTCTCCATTTTCCTAACCCTCATACATGAGAAGTTAATTAATTTATGTTGTCATCTCATTTTTGAGTGGGTTTTCAAAATTGAGAGGACCTGGAAAGATCTGCAACAGAAGTACTGTCTTTTGGCAGCAAATTAGAGGGGGAAAGAAGGTAATTAAGTCTTTTTAAGCCATGAAAAAGATTTATTTAAAGCAAGTCTTAAGTTTTAGGAATATATGGAAAATCTCTTGTGGAAGATATGGACAAGTCAGAAAGGATAGTCACAGTATTGTTTCACTGTAATTACTGTGTTACACTGTCTGTTAGAGCAGAGAACTGTCCATGCCATCTAAAACCTCTCATGCCAAATTCATGACTTTCCTCTGTTCTGTGTCATCCCAGAGGAATCTTACTTCCCTGCTTCTATTTGGGCTGCAGTGAAAATCATAAAGCATCAGCCAACTCTGAATTCCCATGAAGACTTGCTGTATTTGCATAAAAAACTCTTTTTGTTTATATTGTACCTCTACATTTTTTTGCACAAGAGTTTAGTGGAGCCTGTTGTCAAGTTTCAAAGCACAATGACTCTGAAGAAGGAAGGGAAGGGCATTTTTCTTCACATTCCTGAAATGTGTTAGTATTGAAATCAAGATCACATCTTCTGTAGGAATGTCTAATACATGATTAGCGTCAGAATAAGTCCAGAAGAGTTTTGTCAAGAATAGAAACATTCTTGAATGTCAAAATCTACACGTAAGGGAACAATTATATTTTCTGTGATTCTGGAATGCTCTTTTTACAATAAGTGTGGCTCCCTGGACTTCTGCTGCTGTGATGAAAAAGCATTTCAGAGAAAGCAAACTTCGGTAATTTTCTAATATCAAGAAATAAAAATTCACAGTGCAGAACACATTGCATTAAAGTCACCAGTAAATAACAGTATTTTTCTCTGTCGCAAACATTTAGCTTATCATCCCAAATACCATTTTAATACTTTGAAAATAGTCCTTAAGAATTTTCAGTGGATAATTGAGCCATGTGTGTATTTTAGGACAAATATTGGGAAAAGTCATGTTCAATACCAATGTCTATACCATTTAAACAATGAAAGCATCAGGTAAGTAACAACATTTGGACAGCAAGTCAATATGACTATGAAAGGTCTCCAATAATGAGCAAACTCAAACCAATACACTGTTTGAGTATTTGGCCTTCCTATTGACAAAGGTTGCTTTCAATCACACTGTATCTATTACCATATCAATCATCACTCTAAATGAATACAACATGAATATTGACGAAGACATCACTTAGGCAAAGAAACTAAAGGTTCTGTGAAAACAAATAATGAAAGTTTGGTTGATCATAGCATGAAAATTAGACCTAATCCTTAATCATTCTTATTTTGTAAAACAAACAAATTGAAAGTAAAAATGTTAGCTCTATTTCTTTCCAGAAACTTAAAATATATGGAAATTGATATCACATTCTTAATTATTAAACATAATGCAATCCAATACTTTGTTTGCTACACAAATTAAGATATGGAATTGGACTGATGAAAATGATTTACGTGCAGGATTAAAATATTGGCAGCTTTATAGAGTGAAATGTCACTATACTGCCGTACCTTCAAGTTTTACATTTCCTCCTTTGAATCCCTGTCAGCCTTCATGAACACTGGAGAGTTTAATCAATGCTTGCTGTAGCCATAACATAACATGGAATATTTTACCTGTGTAATAATCATTGTGCAGTTTAGTACAAGTCAAAAGCAGAAATTACAAACCTATATATTGCAATTGACAAGGTTACATGTTAAATTACATTAAAACTAATTCTTACGCATTTCTATGATTCTTTTCTTTTTATGAAGGCAACCTGTTTTGCAACAGCTCAATGCACCCTAAGGCAATCAAATTGTATTTAGGATGACTCAGAGGTCATAAAATTCAAACACTTATGAGTTCATGTATTTGAATTACTTTAATTTATATGATACAAAATTCTTGTGAAACAAGCATTTTATTTGCTTTATGTACTCCAAAGGGTGGAATTTAGATTGTAATTTGTGCTGCATTTTTTCAAGATAGTCAATATCGACAATATCAAAACTGGAGAGGGAAAAAGAGATTATCATCTTGGTATTGTGGCAGTCTGTTTTCCTTATAAAACAACCTTGTGTGAAGCTAAAATATAGGCAAGAATGAGGAAGTAAGGACAGGGACATAGCATGAAATTTAGGAAACTAAATAGAAAATGAAATAGATATAAAGGTTGTTAAATATGTGGAACTTATTTCCAAATTTTCAAATCAAAGTCAGCTAAGTATAGTTAATTTAAAAGATAGCTTAAATTTTTTATTTAAAAAAATGAAAAAATTAGGATACTTAACATAATGACATGAAGCAAAGAAGGACTAAGATATGTTTGAAATACATTAGAAATAATTTGTCTTTAAAAAAGTTTAATTGATATTTTTTACTTTATTTGAATAAATAAAGTTAGGTTTTCTACCAACTTTCCCAAAGACATTAATCTATAGAGTGGTCCCACTACCTGTAAATAACAAACCACTTCAATAACACTTCAAGGAAGGAATATAAAAATAATTTTGATTTAAAAGGTATTAATTTGTATTTAAATAGTATCCTCTTATGGATATTTTAATAAACAGGTCCAGTACAAGAAATGCATTATGTCATAGATATTTATTTGAAAACCTGTAAAAAACATGTTTTTACTTCTTCTGTCAACAATGTTCTTTGTTGCATTATTCCTTCGGCACTGAAATTGATCTAGTAAGTATTTATTGAATAAATATTTTGCCTAGAAATTTATTTTGCCTTGATATATGTTACAAGCACATAGATATTTAAGAACATAGAAAGTGCTCTGGTCTATCTAGTCAATCCCCTTGTTGCTATAACACTCAGCAAGAAGGCTTTATTTTTTCCAGCAGGTGTATTGAACTATATCAAATATTTAATCCACCTATGCAAGACAGTCAATTTTAGAGTATATATTCATGGAAGAAATTTGCTTTGCTGTCTCCAGTTCTGTGTCTGATGACACACAGAGTGTCAGGTTTATAACACAAAAATATGCAATATTTCAGAAAGGTTCATTAAGCTAACCCCTGTTATGAAGATAATTTACATTTACTGTACTTCAGGCCATTAAGGGTGTAATCGCTTTAGGCAAACATGAATAGAAAACTGTAATTTTTATCCCAACTTGATCTTCATTTTTCTCACAGCCAGCATTCAACAGGGCTGAAAGGGCAGTAGGAATGACTCTACCACATGCCGTTCCTTGTCTCAGGTCACAACAGGCAGACTGGCATTGAGCATTTTGCCTTCAGCCTTCTCAACCACACGTTGAAAAAAGATAGTTTTAAGAGTTCCAGCATTTAGGTTCAGTTTCTTTCACTCTTTAATTTTAAGCCAGAATGAGCCAAATCTTTATTGTCATTTATATGACAACTGCCCTCCCAGTGGAGTTCCCATACATTGATCTGTCTAAGCATATCGGATATATCTCATATGGAACCATATTGCCAATACCTTCCAATCAGAGGGCTGGGTGATCACCAATTGCATGAAATTTAATAAGTCCTAGGTTTTGCCCCTGGGATGGGGCAACCCTGAGTATATGGACAGACTGGGGAATGCGATGCTGGAAAGCAGTAACACGGAAAGGCACACCTGGGGGTCCTGATCAATGGCAAGTTGAATCTGAGCCAGCAGTGCCCTGGCAGCCAGGAGGGCCAACCCTGTCCTGGAGGGCATCAGGCACAGCATGGCCAGCTGGGCAAGGGAGGGGATTGTCCCGCTCTGCACTGTGCTGGGGCAGCCTCACCTCAAGTGCTGGGGGCAGTTTTGGGTGCCACAATGTAATGATATTAAACTACTAAACAGTGCCCAAAGGAGGGCTAGGAAGACAGTGAAAGGCCTTGATGGGAAGCTGTACAAGAAGAGGGTAAGGTCTTTTCAGCCTAGAGAAGAGGAGACTGAGGAAACGAGACTTATCTGTCTATACCTTCTTTGTGAGAGGAAGCAGAGGGACAGGCACTGATGTCTTCTTTCTGGTCACCAGTTATAGGACCTAAGGGAATGGCCTGAAGATGTATCAAGAGAGGTTCAGGCTGGATACTAGAAAAAGATTTTTCATCCAGAGGACGGTTGGGCACTGGAACAGGCACCCCAAGGAACTGCTCAAGATGCCAAGCTGGCTGGAGTTCAAGAAGCATTTGGACACCTCTTACAGACACATTGTGTGATTTTTTCAGTTGTCCTGTACAGGGCCAAGAGTTGGACTTGATCATTGTGGATCCTTTCCAACTCAGGATATTCTATGAACCTATAATTCTATATTCCTGTTTGCAATTCTGGCCACATCCAACTCTGAGAAGACAAAACCCCAGAAAAACAGAGAGGTCAAAACTTCCATTTTGAAGATGAAGAAAAGCTGGACATGATGGATACTTTTTCATTTTTTGCCCCCAACACACTACATGATTTACCTGGAGTAATAACATGTTTTTTTTCAGTAATATGTCAGAATAATGGAGCAGGAATTTCAGAACCTAGGACAACAGTGCAAAGAACTGCCTGTTGCCAACTAAGCTGAAAGAGTTTAAAGCAACGTTGCTTCTATAGTTCTGCCTGTGTTCTTTGAAATGAAGATTTTTAATGCAGTATAAGTTTATTTGTACCATTTCCATAACATTGGTATATTAATCTAAAAGGAAAATTAAAGGTCATTTATGAAGAGACTGGTTGAAGGACTGGTAGAATTAATCATTGATACATAAAGCCATTGATGGAGGCTGAGCAGCTTGAGAAAGCTATGGCAGTGTTTCTGGGTTTGGTGATTTGTGTATTAGTGTAAGATGAGTTCTGAGGAAGTCAGGGTTACCAGAAGATGATTGTTGCTGAGTAAAAACTACTACATGGTACTGATTGAAACGAAGTGCTGAAGATCTGATTGGGATATGGATAAGGAAGGTGATAGGTATTCTGAAATGCTGTTTCCAGCTCTCAGCACATACTGGAGCGGGTCCTGTGTCCTGTTCTACTTCTGCCCATTCAGAACACACCTCTGCTTGGCAGCAGGTTAGTAGCTCCTTAAGACTGCATTCACACCAGTGAAAATATTTTGTGTTGCATCAAAACTTCTGAATGATATTCCCTACCCAGATGAGTTCATCATATTTTCCACTCCCCTCTTGAATAAGAGGCAATATCTCCCTTATCAGCCTTCTCCAAAATAAAGAGCCATTTAAAAAATATATGGCTGTGGTACTTCAGAATCTGTCCAGACTTCAATATGCTATTGACATTACAAACCAATCCAATTTCAGGTGTTTCTTTACTACAACATGCCACAAAAATAATTTTGTTAGTATGTCTATTAAAATAGCCCCTTCCATCAAATTTTTATTGTAATCCTCTGATTGGTCCAGCTTTTTACTTAAGTAATGCAGATTATATCAACATCTTGCCAGACAAAAATGACCTGGTTGTTTTAAATAGGCATTTCACTTTTGCCTCCACTTATACGGAATGGGGCATGTAATTTACTGTGGGCGACATGGAGATTCTTTTATTTCTTTTTATAATCCCAAAACCCTGTGGACTTACAGCAGTGAGTGGACTTGGCCATGTGAATTCCATTAAACTCAATGAAACTCTCATGCCATGAAATCCCACACAACCACTGAAAATTAATTATTCATAATAATAACACATTTCTCTTTCCATCTCAGCATTGCAAACATCCTTTCCAAAATAAATAATTATGGTTCAAAATATGCCCTGTACTAATGAGGCAGGCAGTTTATATCTATTTTTATATTTGTGTACATAGACACAAAGTCAGACAATTCTAGGCCTTTTTAAGGACATTTCAAACAAACTCCCTGTGCTGAGAATTTCACTGATGAGCTCCTCCTAGAATCAGTGGGAACTAAATATAGTATAAAATTACACTGGAGTCTTATAGACATTTTCCTCCACAGGAGTTAAGGGATAAGAAAGCAGATCTTGGTATAAAATTTATTTAGGGCTAGGGCTCTTCTAAGATTTTCTTTTACATAGCACACAAACTCAAAGAGACCTGAGGAGAATTAAAGTGAGTTTGTGGTGAAGTCTGAAACAGAATCCACTAATCTACTCAAATCCACACTCTTAATATTAAAAGGCAGTCCTTCCCATTGTAAATACCATTATCAATTCACACTGGTCAGTTCAGCCCCAGATATCACATCTGCCTTTTGTTATTCTCCATCTTTGACTGTCATCTAAAATACAGAGCTACCTTTGGGTTGATTTTATGGAACTCCAATAATTTTGTATCAAATATTGGCTGACTAAAACACTAAGCTATAAGCTGTGTACTCACAGAAACAATACTGGTTTCATCCTTTGATTTGTGCAGATATCGTCTATGTAAATACTGCTGGCTTTATAAAAGTGTGAATTTCTACATATCTGGTCCCTCAGTTCTACTCATCTCAAAATCTCTCTACAGCCTCCAGAGAGAATTATGCACTGAATTAAGACTGGGATTTGAAACAACCAAAACAGGCCCATGATAAATATTCAAAAACATTAGAGAGAGCTGAATCTGAAACCCCAATTCACCCATGGTTTTAGCCCTTCTGACTAGATGCCTGATTTGGGTTTCCATGGCAAAGTTTTGGTAACCAGGGTAGCTAGAGGGGTGGCTTCTGTGTGAAACTGATGGAAGATTTCCCTGATGCCTGCCATATTCAAGATGGACCTGCTACTGCTCAAGACTGACCCCATCAACCATCAGCATCAGTGGTAGCACTGCTGATGGCATATTCAAGAAGGGAAGAAAAAACTTGTATAACAGCAGCTGCAGCTGGAGAAAAGAGTCTGAGATAAACATCCTTGTAGACCCCTGGGTCAGTGAAGAAGGAGTGGGAGGAGGTGCTCCGAGTGCCAGAGCAGAAATCCTCCATGCTGAAGACCACAATGGAGGAGAGAGTGGAGACCCACAGAGAAGCAGAGATCCATATTCAGCCCCTGGAGGACCCAGCATTGGATCAGGTCAATGCCCAAAGGAGGCAGTGACCCTGTGGGAAGCCCATGCTCTGTCCCCATGGAGACAGGAGCCCATATTGAAGCAGGTTTGCTGGCAGGAATGGTGACCCTATTGCAGACCCATGCTGGAACAATCTATTCCTGAAGGACTGTACCCCAGGGAAAAAGGAAGCCATGCTGGAGCAGGGGAAGAGTGTGAGGAGTCCTCTTTTGAGAAGGAAGGAGCGGCACAGAAAATATGTGGTGACTAAGCACAGCCTGCTTTCACCATCCCCATTGGTCACTGTGGGGAAGTGGTACAGAATCAGCAATAAATTTAAGCCTGTAAAGAAGGGATGGGTAGTGGGAAGGGCTTTGTTAGATTTGGTTTTATTCCTCATTTCCCTACTCTGATTTGATTGGTAATAAATTAAACTAATGTATCCAAATTGGATGTGCTTTACCAATGATGGTAAACCAGCAAGTTGTCTCTCCTTGTCCTTGTCTTGATCCATGGGCCTTTCCTTATATTTTCTTTCCCCTGACAAGTTGGGAATGGGAATCATACAGTAGTGTTGGTGGGCACCTGGTGTCCAGCCAGAGTCAACTTACAACAATGCCTAACACAAAGCCTTGTATTAGGCATCAGTGACCTCATTTTCCCTTCAAGAATGGATGATTGGCTATTTTCTTTTTTAAACACAAGTGGAGGGAAATGTGAAGGTGACAACAATATATTGTTTCTGACAGCTGTTTAATAGAAAACACATAAACAATCCTAGGAAGTATGAGGTCTCCCAAAGAACAGTGTCCTATTAGCCACTGGAGCAACGGCACTTCCTCTGGAGCTTGCCCTTCCAGGGCCCAGGAGTCCCACATTCATTTTCTTCTTTTATTCACAAGTTACTTCTTTTCAAATGAATGACAGAAAACCGGTCCTGTTCAAGGTTGCTTTTTTATTATGGTGTCACTTTTAGAAGGTAAGAAATGATGGTTTATGTCTTCTCAAGCTGAAGAGGACCTAGAACCTGTCACCCACTTCCCATAAATGAAACCTGGTTATTGGTTACTTTAAAGTGCAGTCTTGCACTCCATCAAATGGTTTTGAATGACAACAGCTGTGATTCTTTTGTTTCATGTTGAAGTCTGGGTAAAACATTAGACCATATTAGACCATTAAACTAATAAACCAGAATCATAAAAGGACATAGCCCCTCAGACACCTCATCTATAATTTCCAAACAGACTTAGATATTTAGAAGGTTGCAGTTCTAAAGGTATGCAATAATCACTTTCTGCATGACCAGAATAATTTTATTAGCTAAAAAAAAGAAGTCTCCAGGTGGTTTATGACAGTTTCTGAAACTTATCTCTCACATGTTTGTGTCTTATATTCCTTCTGCCTTTTACAGAAACAAGATAGCATTCAGGAAATCAGGTTTCCCTTGTGAGAGACAACCTGTCCTTTAGTGCCTGCACAAGCCGATCACTGTGGATTTATCAGAAACATAAATAATACCTCGACTCTCTGGAGACCACACTTCCTAGTTTCTACAAAAGTCAGATGTATTTCCTTGCTGATGGAGTATAATCACATACATTTCCTTGCTTTCATTGTATAAACACCTATATTTCACTTTAACACTAATCTATGTTCCTAAGACCTGTAGTCAAAACTCTCAGGCAGTAAATTTATAGAAGAGTAAAACTTAGAACTCAAGTAAAGGTAACCCCAGCCTTTTTGCCATCTAGAGCTTAACCCGTCTTCAGCCACTAACACAAAAAATTGGAGAATTCTCTTGAAAGAACTTTTTTTTTCTGTTTCTGCTCTCCATATGATCAATTGTGAATGTCTATTTTCCATTCGAGACCAGCTTCCTCAGACATGGTTAGGGAACATTTTCATGCTATTTCTTTACTTTCCAAAGATCTTACACTAGGAGTAGCCTTCCTTCCAAATACTTTCTCATGAAAAAGGAGTAAGATCCATAGTGTGGACTGCGCTTTAGTTTGGATTTAATGAAGGAACAACTGTTGCAGAATGACATAATTTCTTTTTAAAAACATCAGAATAACTTTGCCCATCCTTTTGAAATAAGGTAAATAATTCAAAATGCATGCACTGCAGTAGTTCACACAGGTTATTATGTTATTAACCAAATCAACAACCTGCATACTTTTTACTAAATATCCTCTCCTAGAGTAATAAGGAATTCCGCCTTTGGAATGACAATATGTTTGTGACTAATAAGGCATATTTTAAAAAGTTAATCTCAGTCTTTTCTGTTAAATAAACAGCAGTGTCACTGGGCGTTGGCAAAACTTCAGCTTGTCTTAAACACTACAGTATTTATCTCTTCAACTACATAACCAAACTTGCAAATCAGGGAGTCTATGATGCAAGGCCTGAGATTATCTTTCACGTGTAGTTGCAAAGCCAGAAACACAAATTTCGCCTGCATAAACAAAGGCTGAGTTTCAGAAGGCTGTGGGAAGAACTTGCCAGCAATATGATTTTGTCTCTACTCATGCTTCTGTGCCTCAGAACATACCATGCATTCACAACAGACTAACTTCAAGGCAGTACATCACTCTAAATAGCAATTCTCTTTTTTATTATCAGTTTAAGTCACAAACATAACATTAAACTTTTTTTGTCTCTGCATTATTAGATTTAGAGTGTTGGTGCACCAGTTCAAGGTAACTAAACAGCTTTATTATATCATCAATAGCCTTGCAAGATATCCTCATTGTATTCTGCAGGACTTAATTTAAGGAGAAGATACTGTGAAACATTCTATTTTTCTCTATTTTAGAGAGCCATAATCAGATAAATAGTGAGAAGATACAAAAGGAGAACTCTGAGATCCTGTGGGAGCAAGAGCAGGAGCCATACTCTTAATCTAATGGGATGTATTTCAGTATAGTGCACAAAAAAATAGGTATCTCTTTGTACTAACAATACAGCAATCTCAGGAGCACTTGTCCATGTAGCATACTGAATATTTATCCTTATTTGTCAAGAGTTTTTAAACAGTATATTGTTATCACACATGTGCATTGCAGTTTATCAAATAAAACAGGAATGATCTTCTAAATGAACCCCTTTGAATTGAACTTTTAAAATGCCATATCCTATCTTCAGCAGAAGCACAAGATCCACTTTAATAACTAATATTAAGTGATATCATGTAGAACACAACAAAAACAAAGGAAGTAAATCTTCCATTCTTTCTATTTGATGGCTTTTTAAAATAGAGACTAAACCCATAATTTTGTTGTTGGTAGAGTCAGAAAACTCACAGCTCTAGGTGCAAAATGAGAGGAAGCTGTACTGTAATCAAAAATGAACAATAGACTTAAATAGCACTGAAGGCATGAAAATAGCTGGCTATGAGCCCAGAATCTATAAATAGTACCAAACTTCTTCATCATAACTCCACTGATGATGACAACATCATCAGGAAATGAAAACAGAAAAAACAGGAAAAGTATAAAAGCAATGGACCTCAGGAATGAAGGGCCAAGTTATTTACAGGGCAAGCTGCTCAAGTTTGACAGTAATCCTAGGGTGGGAAAGGGCAACTAATAATGCAGGAGTCCTACCACATAACTGTGCTAGAGAAGGAGAACAGTAAAAGAAATTGTTGTGGGTTGGTTTTATTTAGTCAGGTGTTTTATTAATGTTAGTTAGGTTTGTTCCTTGTACTCCCCCATTTTTCCCCTCACAGTGGTTTGTTCCAAGTTGCTTACCCCGAGAGTTCCCGCCATTCGGATCCACAGCTACCTGTCAATCTCCTCACCTCTCCCTGTTTTCTCCTTATTTAGTCCCATCTGTCAAGGTTTGTCACCCCCTGTTGAGTGTCAATCTTGTAACCACCCCCAGCTTCTTCAAGAAAGTTCTGTATCACCCCACTTTAGCCTTTCTATTTGTCCCAGGATTTTATGCCCACCTCTGTTATGTTACCACTGGTTGTTATGATCAATGTCGTTTCTCTCTCGTTTGTCCCCATTGGGTGAGCCAGGTTTCCACCCCTGTCCACCCACCCCCTATTTAACCTGCTGCCATCCTTTGTTTCGTTGACATTTTGTCACTGCAACCACCCCGAGAGCACTTTGTTCCTGCCACGCCTGGGGGAATAAAGGCTCTTTGGGCTCGCAAACAAGTGTCCTTCTCTCGTCTCTTCATCTCCTCTCAGCGCGTGAAGCTATGAAAGCTGCGTAACCCACGCCGCAGCACTCAGCACTACCAGGGTGGCAGACACCATTCCCCTGGGGTGCCCTCTCGCGTGGCAGCCACCTGGCCTCACACAGGCAGTGCTAGATGGAGCATTTCATCTGCTTGAGGTCGTGGCAGGTAGCTGCCGCAAGAAATGGAACCAGTCCACTGAAGAATTAGTGCTATTGGTGCAGATTCCTAATTTTTATGAGAATACTGAAATGTAATGTTTATCATTTGTCTTGAGCATGATGAATGCAGTATGTGATTTATACAAACAAAACCTTTTACTTAGCACAGAAGTTATGAATTACCCTTCCTTCCTTTTTCCATGTAAATCCCTTTAACTTTTAAACAAAACCAGAAATAACATCAATACTACACCGATTTTTTAATTATTATTACTGTAAAATTTCTTTTTAGGTTCTCTTCATCAATCTTAAGAATTCAAAACTACAAACCCTGGAACAATGTGATCATTTACGCAAATAAAAATAGCCCAAAGGTAGAGCAATCTATAGGGTAACAACTGACTGCAGAGAAAAAATTCTCCTTTAAAAATACAATGTGACTGAAAGAAGAGCTAGAGAGAAAATTCAGTTCACACTGATGAAAGACAGACTACACAAAATATGTTCAAAATAAAACAAAACAGGAACAAGTTCCAGTGCTATGCTGCTCAGATCTGATCTCAAATCCAGACAGGGAACATGAAGACTTGTCATATACACTCATAAGCTTGAGCATGTTATTTAATTTTTTATCATTCCCAATCAATTTCTTAAATCTTGCTCCTTTTGATTATAAATTTATTCTACAATATTTTCAGGGTGGGAGTGCTGTTTTCAAAGTGAACCATTGCTTAACATAAAAAAAAGGTGACAGATTCCGGGTGTCAGTATTCAAATCCACACTGTCTGCATGATTGAAACCTTCTCCCTACCAAATACTCCTCCTACTGACAAAAAAATCAGACCTCAGACTGTAAAGGATGTAGAGGCAGTCCCAAAAAATATGGCTTTTCCCCATTATTTTGAGCACTCATCCCTTAAATCAGCACTTAGAGCTATGGTATTTACTTTAAATATTTGGCAGCATCAGCAGCTTGGTGCGCAGCTGCTGAAGGGCTAAGCTGACCACTGGCATATCCCCCCTTTATACACACCTACAGGCCCAGTCTGAAAAGGGCAAAAATGAGGTTTTGAGGGGGAAACAAAGATGAAAGCTTAGCAGACTCATGGTGGGAAACTTAGAAGATGCCAACATTTTGGACAGCTGAGATTACCTAGTTGGTAGGCGTCCTTATTAATTAACCCATTCCATCAAAAGGGATGGGTTTTGTCTTTCTCGAGTACTAGTTTCAGATTATGAAAAGCTGAAAGAGCATGTAAACAGAAGCAGACTTTCAAATGAGAGTTGAAAATAATATTTTCTTTATTTATAGTAAATATTTATTATAATTTCAAAAGACTCACTACTATCAACCATGCCACTATTTTGTGACACATTACTACAGGAGACTTTTGGATGAGATGTAGCCAGGTAGACATCATATTCTCAAGGAACTTTCTGTTCTGTGTGCCTTTGCTCTGAAGATGTCACTTACTGGGGCTGACTCTGGAACAGGAAGACTTTTGGCTTGAAATTATCAGCTTTAGACACTTTTGCAGTCAAAGAGCTTCATCAGAGGAGTGCATTGTAGGTGTGCATTTTAATACAAAATCAGTATTATGAAGCTATTAAAATTAAAAAGCCAATAAAATGTCAAATGAAAAAGTTTGAAGCAGTTGGTAGCCCACAACATTTGAAAACATAGTATCAATGTCTAAAAAGGAAAGTTAACCTCATGTAATAAAATAATTTTATTATGCCCTTCCCTATTTTTTAAAATAATAAATACATTAATAGAAATTGAGATATGATCAAAAAACTGTTTTAAAAGAAATTGAAAATACTGATCCCATGTGCACACAAGTGCAGTGAAGAGGAGTTTGACTTACCGGGTGAGGTGAAAGACAGACTGCACAAAATAGTCTGGTCTGGGTAGTGACCAGACTTCCTGGTCTACAGCAACATTCTTGAGGAAAACGTAGTAAAACAGAATGAGAAGCATATTCTGGAGGTGGTGGCATATTTGAAAGGAGATTTTACTGAGGTGGAATTTGGTCTCCTTGGGTAACAAGGGACAAGAAGATGTCAATGGCAATAGAAGTTGCACAAGGGAAGGTTTAGATTAGATATGGGAAAAATTTCTTCACTGAAAGGGTAGTCAACCAGTGGAAAAAAATACCAAAGGAAGTGGTGGTATCACCATCCCTGCAAGTCTTCAAAAATGTGTGGACGTGGATCTTGCAGATATGGTTTAGTGGTGATCACAGCAGTACTGGGTTAACAGTTAAACTCAACTGTCTTGGAGGTCTGTTCTAAGCTTAGCAATTCTATGAGTCAATGATATTTTCATTCCTGGGCCAATACAGAGTGCTCACAGAGTTGCTGTTAGTAATGACCAAGGTTGAAGAAGTTCAAATTGCTGCTCTAACTACTGGAAATCAGCTGAGCATGTGCACTCCCACACCTGGTTGCCAGCAGAAGCTGAGGAAACTCAGGCAAGTATCTTAAAGTCATTGCACTTACTGCTAGTGGTCGGGTGTCCTTGAGGGAACAGAGAGTGGATTTAAATAGCAAAACAGGAGTGTTTGTCTATGCAGTTAGAGATACAAGCACATTTTACTTTCAAAAAATATTCCAGAAAGGTATAATCTAAATATTACCCATAAATACTTCATCTAAAGGAATTAGCATGATATCAAGTGCCAAGTTGTGAAAGTTAGAAATCTATATCTTGCTACTATTGTTCCATCATTTGCAGCAAAACAATACTGATACAATGCACTAACACCAATACAGTGTCATTAGGTTATCAAGACTGCAAATATTTTCCAGGACATTGATTTTCCTATGGTGAAAAAAAAATTAAAATAAATAGAAAAGAAAATCTCCAAGTGTTTTGGTATCAATTTGACAGAACTAGACAATCCTTCAACTTGTAAGAACAGTTTAGGAACCTTTAATTCCCCTCACCCTCCAGAAAAGATGGCAGCCTGCCAAAGAGGAACAGGTTTCATGCTAAGCCTCTGCTTAGACTGCATTCCTGCTACCAGATCTTTCTGCCAGAGGCATCAGTAGGGTTTGAAAGGGAGGGCTGTGGGCCACAGATAGAAATTCAATATTTTTTTGGAGAAAAAGATAAGCCCCAGGAATTCTGTGTTTTACTGCTCTCTTCACTGTGGAGAGTGGCACTTGATGTGATCCTCACTGTTAAGCATGACACAATACATTTCAGAGCTGAAACTATTGGACTGTAGCAAGATTTTGCTTTAGGGTGGAAATAGGTAGTGTTCTAGAATCAAGAAAATACAAAAAATTACGGGGATGTTGAGTCCTCACAAAGCAAATAAACTAAACATAATACAATAGAACTGGAGGCTTGCTGCATTACATGCACTTTTATGCACACACACACAGACACTCTCTATTTTAATTTTCTTAATATAAAATACAGAGCATTTCTTGGCATGCAGAGCCTTGTCACTAGTTTTTGAATTGCATTAAGTCATCTCACCTGGGGCTTAGTATTCACCATGTGTAGATATGCAAATCAAATATTTAAAAAATAAAAGTAAAAAAATAATAATAACCCCCCCTGGAGCCTGTTTATATAATTTAGCATCCTATGCTGAACTGTATTCTGAAGTGAATCAGGTACAAATTTACAGACAAGTTAATGACATCACGTCATATCACAGATAGGTGCAGAAATAAAAACTGCTTAGCAGTTTTAAGGTAATCACACTCAGTGCTGTGCCTTCATGTCTTCTTTTATAGGAACGAATCCTGCCTGCACTCAGAAACACACAGTTGCGAGCAGAAATGCTGCAACTGCATATGTTGCTTTTAGTATTCACTGACTAGTTACCTGAAGGGCTAAAAACACCCCCAAATGGGGCTTAACAGCCTTGCCTGTTGATTCAAGGAGTTGTAGGGGGAAGGAGGTTTTGTATACATTGTAAAATTTTTAGAAGCCTGAAGTTAAGAAAATATCAGAAAATGAGGGAAATAAATATTATTCACAAAATTAAGTCTCTAAGGAAAAAAGCAACCCCTGTAATGTGCTAATGTGACACATAGGATTGCAGAAAATACATAAATACATATAACTTTAACATATATGGAAGAAAGTGTTATTGAAAAGCTGCTCTCTTCTCCTAAATGAAGAAGAAGTTCACCATGGCTTAATAAAATAGGATATGAAGCTTCATTTCAGAACTCCACAAATATTTGCAAAAATTTTCTGAGGTATTTGCCCAGCTGTCATGATGACTAAGAGGGAAAAATAACAGTCTACAAATATTTGAGGGGAGTAAACACCAATGATGAAGGAGTAGAATACCATTAGTATAATGACTGATTCTGTAGTTTAAATATGAGTAATGAGATGCTAATAAGATCTGGAAAATGTATATTGGCAATTTAGAAATCTTCCTAACAATGGTATTGAATGCCTTCAGAACAGCAACCTGGAAAGAGCTAATCCTCTGGGTCACTTTAAGACTCTCATCTTTCCTGCTAAGGTTTTTCTAAGTTGCACAGATCATTTCAGTTTCCAGTCAGTCCTCCATCAGAAAAAGAAAAAAAAAAAAAAAAAAAAAAAAAAGGGCTTAGTGTTACCATTTCTATATGTAGAAGCTGAATAGTTTTAAAATTAGTGAAGCTGAGGAGTTAACCTAATGTCCAAGGTCTTTACCTTTTATAACTTCTTTAATTGTATCAGGCTTAAATGTGCAGCTGAATCCAAATTTTCAAAGCAGCATTCTTTGGAAATGAAACATTACCCTCTTTCTTTCAATGCCAGATTTCCATTCTGTTTTAACATTTAATTATACTAGAAGTTGTTATTTCAAGAAGCTGTGGGTTTGAAACAACTTTATTTATAAAAAACTGATATTTGTCATAATTTTTAAAGAAGACTATGTACCCTATTCTTCTGACTAATTTTTCAGTAGAGATGTGGCATAGTAACGTTTTCTCCCCGATAAATATTTTTATTAGCTTTATAAACACACTAAAAAAGTTGTTGAAAATGGCAAAAATCAAACCAATTCTAGTGAATAATAACAAAGCTACACTATGGTAATAGAAAACATCTGGTAGTGATTCGTCATTTTTAGGAAAAGTTTATTGCATAAAGCACTAACGGCCAAATTCAGAGACTGCTGATTTCATAAAAGCTTGACATACATTTCTTTTAAAAAGTCTAGGAATGTAGCTGACACGCAGCTTAAGGTATTAAAAATTATTTTAAAAGTTTGTCACTATTTTCTTTATTTAATTTTCTTTGAATAGAGATGACTTTCAGCATAGACAAAGATGGGCCCTTTTATTAATGGTGCCAAGGGGAATCACAGAGATTCCATTTTGTTGCAGATGTAAAACTAGAGCAGAGGAGAAGGCCTGCATCCCCACTCCTAAACTAAGTTGGGTGGACGACAGTTCTGGTGTTCTGGGCTGTCCTGGAATACCCCCTATCTGGTGGGGGTGGCAGAAGGTTAAATACAGATATTGTAATTTTGGAGATAATTCATTTAGATCATCTGTGTAGATGCCCAGAAAGTTTTTACACTTGGATACCTGGAATGCGATGTAAGTATGTATCAGCCCATCCTCTGAAAGCTCCAGGAAGAGGGAAACCAGCCCTAAACTGACCTCCATAACATGACTATGGAAAATCCTGGGTTCAACTTCTCTCAGGTCTGGCAAAGTCTTAGTGCAGGAACATCATAATCTCATTGTGGTTCTCAGAAGTTAGTACTGATGCCCACATATTAAGAAGTAAAGAGCAAATACGTTCTTGAACACCAAATTCTCAGCTCAGGATCCAGCTGTGGACAGTAAAAAAAAAAAAACATTTTGAGAATATCAATTTGAGAACATAAAAAAAATCAATTTGAGAAGCAATATTTCACATATGTATATATAGGGAAATCATGCAGCTGTGGATGTTTTGACCTGTTGGGGTTGATGCATTTAATGCGTGCTTTTTTTTTGGTCAGGAAAGCAGTACTACTAGTTAGGAAGAATTTCCAAGGCAAGGCTGACTTCACATGCACTCTGTGCCTCATATTTCTAAACACCTCTGTCTCTGTTGGAGACAGAAGAATAGTGTTGCATCCTGGGGTTTAGGTTCAGGTTTGGGGTTCTGGTCTTTGTTAGCTTACCAGTTCCATGTATCCTCGTGTATCCCCCGTGTTTCCCCCGCCACGGAAGTTAGCCCCAGGCTGCCTGCCAATGGATTTTCTCCCCTGCCACTCCTGTGACCACTCCCCCGTCCCAGCAGTTCCGTGCTCGTCACCTCATTCCCGCGATCTCACTCGCCCCGAAGCCCCGTGTCCGCCCCCGTCGTGTTCCTATTGGTCATTGTGGCAAACGTCACCACCACGGCATCTGCATTCGTTGGGCGGAGAGCTCCCATCCTCTTCTGTCCCACCCCTCTATCCCTCCGCGCTCCCCAGCCTCAGGGCCAGATCTGTCCATGTGAGGTTGGGAGCGGCCGCGGCTTCTCCATCACGGCTTCCGCGACCAATAAAGCATCCAGCCGCCACGCAGACGGATTTGGACAATTCCCTGCCTCTTCGTTTCCTTCCCTCGCGCCGACGGCAACGTGCGGCCAGCTCACCCCGGGGCACAGCCGCAGAAGCGCCCGGAAGTAGCGGCAGCACCGACCCTGACAAGAAGCTGAGGTGCCAAGCTGTGCGCTCAGGAGCCGACCGGGGTGGGAAAAGTAATGTGCAGCTGCTGAATAGCTAAGATATTTCTTCAGATTCCAGGACCCCTTTATATTTCCATTATTTAGGAAAGTCATAAGATGTTCGTCATAGGTCATTCTTGATCCAGTTTTAATTTGTGACTTCACTACATAGAGATGTGGTGGATTTGGAACACTTTTCTCTTTAATCTGCCCCAAATGAAGCACAGATCCTTTTCCCTGCAAGTCTGTTCCTTTACAGTACTCCTTCTATCCAGTCTTTACTACTCATTTGGACTGAGCTATTACATACAATAAGTCATCAGCTTGAATTTAAGGCACCCCACTGCCTTCTGAGAGAAACTCAGGCTTAAAAATTGAAGTTAAAAGACTAGTGAGAACCCTTCAACTAACATCAGAAACACTGTATACATTGTGGCCAAACACAAATTAAACAGTAACTGAAGTACTAATTAAACAGTTACAGCTAAAGGTTTTGACATTGAGTTTCATGTGTCTGTTTTTCACTGGCATCATCATGGGTGGCAAAACCAAAACTACCCACAAGATCAAAGATTAAATACCTTTAATTTTGCTTGCTTATTGCTTGTTGATTCAGCTGCAACAGCGGCCATTAAAAAGCTACTATTCAGTCATGGTTAAGGCACAGCAGTACCTTGTATCTCAGAGAAACTGTACTGGGAGTGCTTCACATCAGCTCAGCTTATACCAGATATAAATGATACAGCAGTGAAAAAAATTAGTTTCAAGGCTGATTCTTAGAGACAGGAGAGAAGAAGCTACAAACTTCCAGCCAGCCTGAGAAGCAGAAACATCTCACAGATAGAGAAGTATCTGAACAAAGCAGCAGTTGATTCTGTGTGCCATCTCTACTTATAAAATCTGTCATTTTTGCTGGTAGAAGTCCTTATGTACTTTCTTCTTTTTCCTTTCCATTTTTTTAAAAATTCTTTTCCCCCTTGAATGGGGTGAGTTCTCTGAGCTTGACCAGTTTTAACATAAATAGGGTGCTACTCACTAACTTTTCTGTGGTTCATCTGCTGAATACAGTAGATTCACCCAGGATTTCAAGTAAACTGAGATTTGATGAACCTGGTATGACTTTCAGGCTGGAAGTGAAAGAAAGTGCTGATATTACTGATGTTTGTGTGACACCTTCAATGTGAGCTGCTACAAATCCATGAGAAATGATGTAGAGAATTTCAAAAGACACAAAGAAAACTGCTTAATGAATAAGAGCTTGTAAACAAAGGCAAGCCAAGCAATCACAAAAACTCTGTGCATATTTTTCTAGATACTTTCTGGTTCTGTATAGTTCCTGTTTTGACTATCATTTTAACTGCTACCATACATCAGTCCAAGGTTAAGACAATGCAACAAAAACCACTACAATATATCACTTTCAAGTAGTTAATTTTACTGAAAAATGCTATTGTATTGTTTCAGATGGAGTCCTCTTCTTTTAAAGAAAATACTTTTTCATGTACTGTCTTTGTTGTGAGCCAAATTCTTTAGTCATTACTCAGTCAAAACTTCCAATTAACTCTGTGTTAGTTTTGGGTAAAAAGTATGACAAGGTTGTTGGCCTTTTTCATGTAAAAATATTGATTTCTAACTCCTGAGAGAGTGGAAGAAATTTAAGGGGTGTGGAGAGAAATACAACTTAGGAGAGAAATAAATTCAGTTTGAACATGAAGATGCACCTACAGTACCTCTGTCATGTCTTATATCCATATCAACATTGCTCTAGAAAGCCGAGTGTTGGCAATTGACTAAAACTCAAGGAAAAACACTACCAAATATTGACAATGGCCTCAGGAAAACTCTGATCCTTAAGTTGGTAACATGCTAAGAAAAATTCATCCTGAAAAACAAATAAGATGATTAAGAATACAGAGCACATATAAACAAGAATAGCATTGAAAAATGGTAAAGCAGGAATTTAAATCTTTCATGTTATAATCTGCAATTTCCAAGTACACATCTGAAAAGGAAAATTAATTGGAAAATATAAAAAGGAAAACCATAAAATATTAAAGCAAACACTACCATAAAGACAGGAAATAAGAGCTGGACAGGAAATCAAAAAGAAGTTGCTGGACTATCAAAGCATTATGGATAGGCTTCTGACAACCTGGTAGAAGTTCTCACATCCCTTGCCCTTCAATTTTAACTTCTTTACAACAAGATTAAATTACCTGGAAACTTATGAATATATTTTCACTTCCTACCATTTAATACACTTGGAGTAAGACAAATTTAAAAAATGTTATAATGAACTCGGAGATGATTATTTAAAATTTAGGATAACAGATCATATTGGATGTCAATAAAAATAATATTGCCACCTATTGGTGAAAATAAAGAAGGCCAAATAATTCCTAATAATTTGCATATCCCCAAGGAAGGTCTTGGCCTTTGTAAAATGACTGATAGTTATTGATTTGGTTTACCTGACACCAGCTAGTCCAGGGAATACCGATAGCAATCTCTGTGGAAAAAGTCATCCTGCCATATTTCTTTCTACTATGGCCATTGCCACTGGACCCAAAAGACTCAAAATATATACCCCAAACATAAGAAAGGGACAATTTGTACCATCTACTCTGCTATTGTGCAATATATTTAATAGCAGCACTTCTCTAACAACATTAAATTAATTAACAATCTAATTCATTAGATAACAGAAATTATTTTATATTCAATTTTGTAGCCTCTCAATCCTCTTGTACATATCTCCCTCCTACTATAGAAATGTTCCTTTGATATACTGATTAGTCCTTTCCCTCCTCCTTGCATTTTCTTCCTTTTATTATATCCGTTATTTCTCTTTTTTATTTGGTATCTATGCTTCTCCCATTTGTTCACATTACCATCCATCTACCTACAGATAACCACAGGCACATGCCCCCCTCCCATTGCCTTAAACAATCTGTCTGTGAAATGAGCAGTGACTTTATGATACTCTTTCTTGGAAATTTGCCCTTCTGTTAAAGAAAAAAACAGATGAAGTTGTTTTGCTTTTTCTGTTTTCTTCTTCCCCAATATATCTCTTTACATTTCTTACAAAAGTAGCAATGTCAAGACATATAGTTTGCCTTCTCCTTTTGATAGAGTGGCATCCTCAGAAAGACTATCCTATTCTTGCTATTAAATGGGTCAATACACAGCACTCCAGAGGAGTCAGCAAATCCACAGCCTGCCAAGCCTACTTTAAGTTCTTACAACCCAAACCAGTTAAGTTTTATCAGTCATCAGATATTGGGAAGATTTTCCTTACCTCTTTTTTCATCCCTTCATCAACAGTAGCATAGCATCAAGACAAACAGCAGACAGTTATCCTGAAATGTGGTTTTGAGTAGTCAAGTACCACTATAAGCCACCTAATTTTGCTTTTGATACATATATATAAAACAACTTACCTGAAATTGCCTGCACAAATTTTCTATTAACGACTTCTTATCTACAAGAGTAGGAGGCCTTTCAAGGTCCTCCCTCTCTTCCAAAAGCATAAGAAAATAGAAATGCCTTACAGAGTACCCTGAAGGTCTACAAAGACGTTTTTAATAAGTTCACAGCTGAAGGCACCTTCAGGGAAACTCTACTGCCAGTCTTCCCTCAGATTTTCAAGATATCAGTTCAAGTCTCTCAAATGCCTGCAGCTATTGTGAAAGTCTCATGCCATTTTGTTTTTTATAGGTCAAAAACATACCTTAAATTTGTCAAGAAAAATCAATAGCAAGCAGTGTAGCCTGGTGAGGACAGCAGCCACGTGCTTCCACAAACACACAATGCTTAATGAGAGAACATTTTCATTAACTCAGGCCTCTGGATAAACTCATGGTCTAACTCCATAAAAACCCAAACCAAACTCATGCTGTAGAGTGAAATAGCATTTAAAAATACAGAGCCTTGTAAAAAAAATTCTCTATTTTACTGGGCAGGAGTAACTGGAAATCAAATAAAATATTTCAACACAAAACAATCCATTCTAACATCAGGGAGAAGGAAAAGCACAAATGGTCTTGGTGGTTAGTGATGGTCAGTGAAGGAGCTCTGATTTATTTTGAAGAATGTATTAAAAAACAAAGTAAATATTTGTTTCAAGTGCACCCCTCAATCCAGATTATATAAATGTTACCTGACAATCCTAATCTGCAGCATAAAGAATGAAGATTTTCAAATTTCTCTGCTTAAAAAAAAAAAAGAATCCTCATCTGCAACAAGACTAAGTTTGCTTTATCACGTTCCAAGAAACATTAGCAGAATATGTGATATACATTCCTCCAGGCAAAAAAGCCCAATACTATTACCATGACCCTGTTGATGTAGGAAAGGAGAAAAAAATCATCCCCATAGTTTTTACTAATTGTCTATTATTAATAATTCTCAGATTGACATTGCTTCATCTCTAAATTCAGATATATGTGGTGAATGGATTTCTCAGCAAGATCTGCAGTCAGCTTCTGAGTGGCCACAAAGTCAGACTAAAATTTGACATTCATGATTTGGTCTGGGATATCCCCTTGAGTGCAATACTACCTTCAAAAAAAGATTTCTTAGCAAAATATTTTCCTTTTTGTAAACAGAAATGGTTAGATGGTTATTTCATAAAGCTTTCTTTTTTTTTCTTTTTTTTTTTTTTAATTTTATTTTTCTCTTTTTAAGAACTAACAAATAAAAATTATAGTTATGAAGTCTGGAAGAGCATCAAAGTTCCCTTACTGTCTGAGGGGTAATATTAATCCAATCAGCTATTGCATCCCTCTCTCACAGCTGTTGATATGAAAGGAGATGCACAATATATTTAAGAATGTAAATGGTAAAGCTACTTCCACGTTATTTGTGTGGTAATACTGGGGGAGCAGAAATACTTTCAAATATATTTATTCATTAAGTGATATCTTTTGTCAAAGAGTAGGATCAAATAATCAACAACACTGCAAAATAAAAGCAAGAAAAGGGAGATTTTCCTTCAGTTTTCCAAAGTGGTACATAAGGCACACCACTTTTTAAGCTGTTCCTCTTTTTATTTTCTTTCCTGTCTTTATTTATTTTGCTGCACCTACCATATAAGCCTTGTGGCTAAGGAGCCTTCTTCTCAAGTGTCTAATTTGGTATTCACATTTTATTTCACATTTTATTCACCACTCAGCACTGCACAGATATCTGTTTATTAGTTCAGACCTTAATTTGGAGAACAATATAGGTTGACACCATTTAATAAAACAGCAAAGCATAATAGAAGTGAATGAATGAAGCAAACAAACAAGCAGTTTGGGGAAGATAAAGAAGGAAAGAGAATATTAAAACACTAAAATGTAGCAGAGCAAAAGTGCTAGAGACTTATCCAGTAAAAATAAAAGGTGGCTAGTAAGGAAGGAAGAGATTCATGCAAGTTCTTAATGACAAGGACAAGAAGCTTTCTCATCTTTCTACTTCAAAAAACATACTGTTGCATAGAACAGAATGGAGAACTTAAGCAAAACAAAGAGAAAACATAGAAGATAGCTCTGAGAAAGCATTTGAGTGATTTATAAAGCTACTGCAACCTATATTTTCCTTTTCCTAGTTCCTATGAACCCCGGCAGAAATTAAGAGAGTATCAAGATTTTTTTTTTTAACCCAAAGCTTGGCTCTCCTTCTAGCACACTGGGGACTAGCAGTGTATCTGATCATTTTGTTGACAAATGCCATCTTGAAATCAGATGTAAAGATTTCCTCTGCAGAAAATATTCCATAGAGTCCCGTTCCTGATCATTTAAAGCTCAAAATTCAGTATTATATTATAAAGAATAAATGTCATGATTTTACTCTCATGTTGTTCCTTAAAAAACCCCGAACCCTGGCCTTGCCAAGTTCTTGTGGATCAACATGAAAAAGGTAAAGGTCAGTAGTATTTGGTTGCAGCTATTAGCTGTAGCACTTCCTTAGTTCTTATCTGTGGAGATCTTATCTCTTATCTTATCAGGCTGGAGGACAGAGGGAATAGCCAAATTTATTTGGATCCAGATGAGATGCTGTAGTCTCAAGTTTTAAAATTGTCCTAGGCTTCAAACACCTTAGTCTAAAAAGGAAGAACATACTCTCAATACACTCCTTGCTTCACATCTCAAGGGAAGAAATGGCACTGTGTTTCAAGCAGGCTTAGATCATTGGAAGAATCTTTTGTTGTTTCTGTTCACTGCAAACAAAGCACTGAAGGCCATGTCATTATTAGTTTCCACATTCTTCTCAGCCTCCAAGCCTGAGAGCTTTTATAACATTGGTCTGATGCTTACAGTCTTAAGCCTTAAGAGAGAGGAGCAAGAAAAACAGAAATGAGAATCTGGAAAGGAAAAACTGTGATTGTCTTCCTTGCTTTTAACATCTGTCCTTGGCAGCTTTTCACTCGATTATTAAGTAAATAATGCACATTGAGTCTAGATGTAAGGAGTGTGAAAAGAGAAGGACACAGCATATTCTGCATCTGTGGTATATATCACAAAGAGCAAATTTACATGAGACTTTTTGATTCAAGCAGCAATTAGTTTCCTCCATTCTTTTTAGATTTATTCAGGTGAGTGGATGAGAAGGGCATTGTGGCCAGCAGTAATAAATGTGCCTAGGAAGCTATGCTGACAAAGGACAGCAACATGCATTGCTTTAAAAGGAATGCCTCCAGATCCTCAGACACCTAGACTAGGCTTCCTAGAGCTTCCTAGAGTCTGCCCACTTTATTGTGTCCTTCCCCATTTCAAAACAGAGAGAGAATTCCCCTCTTTCAATCCTGCACATCCCATTAAGAAAAAAAAAAAAAAAAAACAAAAAAAAAACAAAAAAAAACAAACAAGCAGAGTCATGAATGTATTTCTTGTATTTAATCACCGATGAAATAAAATTAATACTTCTTTCTCTAAAAAATAAAGAGAGAAAAAGAGGAAAAAAATTCAACAAACTAATGACAGAACACACCCTACCTCAAAATGCCCTTTGGTATTGCTGTGTGAGTTAAACTCTGGATTGTTTCCTAATTATTACAGAAGGGGAAAAAAGGACTATCAAAGCCAACTTAATTTCCCTCAACTAGGAGCATATCAATGACTGAATATCTTCCTGATTAAAGGACTGATGTAAAAGATTAGAGTATTTAGCATAAAATCAGCTGTGGCCAGCTCTGGAAATGTCAGCGCTGTATCAGACTGTCTGTCTATCCTGTGTGCACTCAAAGTACATCTTCAGAATTGTTGATGGCACTATTACAGATAGAGGCACCCCGCTTAGTGCAGCTGGCATTGAGTGCTGCACTTTTTAATAGAGGCAGCTAGACAAGACCCCTAGATTACACATCGACCCCTATAACTTAAAACTCTAAGGAGAAAGCTGACCAGACAAGCAGTTATGATGATCTATTCAAAGTGGTTGAATAGTCTCTTTTTTTTGTGTGTGTGGAATAAACGTACATGAATGAACCTTTGCTTGCAGTCCTACAGAGCCTGCAACCCCCTCCTACTGTTGTCACCTCCCTTCCTCCCTTCTCTTCCCTCTCTGTACTGCCATTAAAAGATAAATGGAGAAGGGGGAAGGGAAGAGAAAGAAAAAAAAAAAGCTTCTCTTAGTCTATTTCAGGTACTTTGAGGGGAAAAATTCAAATACAGGTGCACCAATTGAATGCCACTATAGGGCTTTGGATGTGAGTGTGATGCATTTGTCTGCAGAACTTGAGAACTTCACCCATGCTAGTTGCTTGACACAAAGTGGTTTGAGGAGTGTCCCTGAGAGAGATCAAGTCCACTTCATACTCAGAAAGCCTTTTTTTCCCCCTAGCTCTGTTCTCTTAGCTCCTCCTTTTGTTATACTTCAGTGTATGTTTTCCTATTCCATCCTGCAGAAGTGACACTGAATGCAGATGAGCAGTTACAAAACCACTGAAAGAAATTAACACTACCAGATAATTTTAAGTGATACCAAATACATTGGTAATGCTTTTCAGCATGACTTCAGGTATATCAGATATATACTTCACGGACATTGGTAACTGCCATAACCAGAGTAGGCATAACTATCTACTCTGGTCATGGCAGTTATCATACTTTTATTTGTATATCTGTGTCAAAATGTCCAACATTTCCATTTTTGTGTTTAGTTTTTTTGCACATAAATTCTCTTTTTTTGCTTTCAACAATATCTTTACATAAACAAAATTAGTGAAATATTTCAACATATTTATTTTCCCTAAAAATAAATTCCTCACCCACTCTGCCTCCAATAAATAAGTAGGGAAAAAAAATCTAAACTTGAAGTAATAATTTCTAGATAATTACAAAAATGCAGATGTGAATTAAGTACAAGTTTAAAGTAGAACTGAATTATTTTAATAACAAAATTAGTTATTATTCATATACTAAACAAAAATATCAGCTGTAGTACTATAGAGTGTTTAATCTCTTTGCAAAAATATTGAAATAAATTAATTAACCCTGCAATATTTCTAAATATAAAAAGCTTGTATGCTGGAATGAAGGGCTTAAATCCAGTATTAATGAAATGTCATGAAATTCTATTTCCTTTTTGGACTTTTAGTCTGGTCAGTCTAATTATGACATTTAATCTATATGATCATTATTAATCACTGGCCATTATACTTTTCCCTATAAATTTCTGTGTCTGGTTCACTTTTACAAAAAAA